>NC_086155.1:178480869-178560869 GCF_035149785.1 Candoia aspera | reverse complement strand
GGTGCCTTAACTACTACAGCAGAAAGGTTCTCTATACAACGAATTACCTATATAATAAAAAGGACTCTTGCCTAATGGGGAAATATAAACAAAACAATAGATGTATCAAAAATAGCAGTGATCAGACTGGTCTTTCTTACTGTGATACAGTACATGTGAGAATTTTCTTCTGAGTACTCTCTACTATTGCAACAACTGTAGAAGAAGTATTCCACTTCCTTTAAAATAAAATTAGAATGCTCCACTATCAAAGCTATGCGGTCTTCACTGTACTCCTGCAGACCTGTGCTAGAAGCTAATTGTGAACAATTTAGTATCACTTACACATGGCTACTCAGAAGTAAGTCCTATTTAATGTATTGGTGTAAATTGTTTCTGAGAAGATATGTAGAGGATGACAGTATAAAGCTATCATCTTATGAACACAAATTTGAAATGAACCTGATTTTTATATGTACTGGGTATATACAGCAGCAATTGTCTTTACTGACTTGGGACACAGTTTACAATTTAATAAAAAATACTTTGTGTTGGGTTTGCCTGTATACTTAGCAAAAATAAGCATGAGGAATTTCTTGTTACACTTAAAATGCCAGTTTTAGGCAACTTTGTCTATACAGTATTCTATTTTTATTGGCTCCTGAAAAAGCAGTGTTTATGATCTACTGTATGTAACTGGCCAGAAAACTGTGGAAAATAAATTTTAAGAGGCTGCTGCAGGGAAAAATAAGGTAATACATAAAAAATTAGGGCTTAAAGCATCTTCTAGGATCAGTGTATGTCTGACACTAGAAAAGTAACAACCCTAGACCCAACAGCATGAATGGTGCTGATGTCATCAATATGCTGGTGCTTAACAGTTCTTAGTATAAAGTAATTAGAACTCAGAGGAAGAGGCTATCAGATTTATAAGGCAACTATTTAATGTTTGTTACAGAATCATCACTTTTATTTCATGGGAAGCTAAAATATATAGTTATTAAGCAGTCTTTAGATGGCCTCTGTTAAAAATCTGAAGATGGCATAACACATACATAATAGAAAAATACTTTTAAGACTTCATTAAATTTTAATTTATTTTAATGAAAATTTAATTATATTAGAATAAGTTTTTAGTAAAATGCATATAGTTATTTTTGATAATAAGAAACTATAAGAATGATAATCTATTGGGAGAATGTATTATTTAAATAATAAATAAATAATATCCTTCTTTGGTTTTCTCATAAAGTACACAAGCATCTAGCTTGCCCATATGTCAAATGAAGATTTTTTTAAAAACTGGATGGTCAACAACTGTTCTATAGACAAAGCAGATACTAATCAAAAGTTCAAGTACACAGCAGTTAATCAAGAAATGTTAACAGTGAAGATCATCATATTTCAAATATTGTAAGATTAGTTAGAAAAGTTTATTACAGATATAAACATTAACAATTTTCTGTCTAAATTATGTGAGTACTAAATATATGACCATAATGATTGGATTTGTTTCATTTGTTCTTTTCTTGGGCAAGTTGACTTGTCCAATCATTATGACATCTTTTGTTAATTTTCCTTGATACATCATGTTTAAACAAATTTCAATGACTTTCAGATTGTGGCAATTAATGGTGTGGATATATATTTTAGCATTCAGAAAACAAATTAAAGCTACAAGGATAGCCCATTACCAGTGAATAAATCCAAATGAAATGATTGATGCTTAAGCTTGAGATGATATGACTAAAATTGCTCTGTAAATTTTCCAAATCATTGACTCATACACACACACACACACTTGCACATACATACAAAAACATACACATACATACCAATACATAACAATGGCTTTTTGAGTAGTCTTCTGACACATCAAGGGCTAATAACTGAATGGGGGCATAAGGCTAGAACCTACTTAGCTGTATTTGTTAAGTAGAATAATGGTCACCTGAAAAACAAAACTGAGCAATGCTAATGAAAATACCTATTTTAATTATGGAGATATTTATACAAATAATTAATTGCAAACATGCTCAAAGAGAATTTGATAAATTATCTGCCTATTTGGTCATAACATTAAAGAAAGTCAAGAAGATATAGTTGCCTATTTACATTCAGAGGTATTATGTATAGTATCATATTTTAAGTCTATGTTAGGATAATTTTTGGAAGCAGGTAGGCAAGACTGTAGGTGAAAAAACTAGACTAAGGGATCATAACCAGGATCAGGGCAGAAAGTGGACTGAAAGAAAGAAGATTCTGATTAAACTTCTCTCTTTGCGTCAGACACAGATGGGAACTGCTGCCCACAGCAAAACAAGATGTTGAAGTGGGTTAATAAGATATGAAGCATATCAGCAATGAGCATATATTAAAGAACTGTGGAGGAGGAGTACTTTTCACTAATGAAAGTTTAATATAATCTACTCTTTTCCTTTCACTTCCACTATTCCATTAAGAGCCATTAGGAACATATATTTTCTGGGTAATAAAGATAGGATAGAGGGTTTATTTAGCATATGGAAGAATGAAATGTCTCAAGATATATATTTACTTAGCATTTATACAAAGAGATTAGCCACATCAGTTGAAAGTGCTCTGCCTCACTCTTAACTGATATTCATAACTCAGAGGGCTGATCCATATGTCCAGTAACTAGAAATAACCTGCAAGTAATAAGGCTTAGTCTGCACATAGATCTTCAATATTTATGTCACCTATTGATACACAAATTAGCTGATCCAAGGACAGTAGGGAAGTATTGTCTTGAACTTCAGTGTTTAACAGTTTGTGCACTTTGGTCCCATTTCTGACAACTGAAACGTGTTATGCATATTGTTGCATCCTCAGAGCCACAGAGACGGAGAACAGAAATCTCTGATAGAGCCTGACATTCTTTTAATTGTCATCTCTTGATCACAGGTCAGTGCTTTGAACAGTTTTAGAGTGAAGTCTTGGCTAACAATGTCAGATGTCAGAGGAGGAAGGGGTAGAGAAAGTTTCTATTCCTTCCTAACAAAATGAAGGCTATTAGATATTTTTACCTATATAGTCCTCAGATCTACTCTGAAAGAGCAACAGTATTCCCCAGTTGTCTCATACAACTCCTTTCTGGCCTGCAGATTGTTTTTACCAGTTCCAGTTACCAATACTCTGTAAGTAGAAAATGGCTTAACCAGTAAATTAGTATGAGGATTGAGAGCTGGAGGAGGTAATAACAATAATAACAGCTCAGTCAGGAAGTTAAGCTCATCTTCCATAAATATTCTTCAAGGAGAAGAGTTCTGAAAAATCCAGAGAACCATCTTTCCAGCATTTATTCTGAATCAGAGTTAAGACTTATTCTTCTTCCAAAATCTGAGTATTTGTTCTCAGAAAATTAATGTGTAAAGTTTGGAGACTGAATATAACACCAGAAATTAAAGTCCATGCCATGAGGTGTTTATCTGCCAGCAAAGATGTTTCTGAAGGATTTGGCTTTGCAATATGGTCCTACAATGGGCTCATCTGATTAAGGAAGTTCATTTTCATGTATAGACTGGACTTCTATAATCTGTTTTTTTTTAAAATCTACACTCACCAACTAATGAAAAGGATTATTCTGAGTAAATATATTTTAGTTTTCTTTTAAGTTTAAAATCCTATAGATACCACTTAGCATCTTTAATATACAGTTTTGTATATGTGTTACTTGTGTGCACTTAACAAAAGATGCACTCTTTTAATTTTATTACACAAAAACAGAAGGGAAAATTTCCCATTTTGAAAAAAAAAATTATGAACTAAGGCAAGGATGTTGGATAAGGCAATCAATGGAATGGCTACCATCAGTTAGAATAAAGCTGTATGGAAACGGTGTAATTGCTACAATCTTAGTGCTGGCAATTAATAGCACAGACCTCAAACCTGACATTTGAATAGTTTTAGTCTAATCATAAGCCACATAATAATAATGGGAGGTAAAAAGTCTGTATCAGTGACACTAACTCAGATGTGAAATTTGTATTATAATTTGTATTATAATAATTTTATAATAATTTTTATTTTTATTATAATAATTTTTATTATAATAATTACTACAGAAACTAACCAAACAGACGAATCTTCAAATCAAACAGATGAATCTTCAAATCAAGAATCATCTGGAAATAAATATTTCGTAGATATGTAATTTTTCTACTTGCATTTTTGCAACTACATAAAGCTTGCTACCTAGAATTTATGCTCAAATATATAAATTCATTACAATCTAGCACCTTAGATTGAGATACTGAGTTACTGAGATCAGGACAAATCATTGTTGTGAATTAAATAAAATACAATTACTTTTATCTCAGTCTTTACCATGATTATTTAGAAGTCCCACTGATTTCAATGCAATTGTTTCAATTGCAGCTTTAGGTGGATAGAGTTAAACCCCAGAGAACAAGCTATTAGTGTACAAGCTCCCATTATCACTTGAATGAGCTTGCCTCAGTTACTAATGCCATCCCTGAATTTGCCTATACTCAGTAAAATGTTTTAAAGTATGTCAAATGTATATGGTATATTGATTAAAATATATGGTTATCAGGATTTTATTGGATGAACTGGTAAGTATGTGTTATGTTCTAGTTAAGGATATTATTTAATTGCCATAAAAATTGTTACTTAAAATATACATTACATTTAATGTCATTTTACTTGAAAAACACAATATTGACAAAATTTCAGCTAATTAAAATTCAAACTGTTATAAATCCTGGATGGATTCTAGATTTTTGTTTATTTTCTGACATCAAGTACCTATCTCTCTGCAGTCCCTAGTATTATCTACTATGATGTTTTGGAAAGTCCTCCAATCTCTTGGAGCAGTTTATGGGATGCATAGAGAATTACATGGGTAAGGGAATTGGTAAAGACTGAATCTGCCCACACTAGGAGCAGGACGGGTTAAAACCTGCAAGACGGTGGGCATGATGTTGCAATCCAAGCCCTGCCCTCTTTTGTGCATGCCATGTGATGTTGACACACATACAACAAAGGCAAGACTTAGACTATGATGCCAAGCTCCTGCTCCCCATCCTGCAGATTTTGACCGCCCTGACGACATTACTGTCCCCTGTTCCTCTTTGCTGGAGCAGAATATCCAGGTTAGGAAGGATCTGCTGACAGCAGGTTCTGAACACATTATTTTTCTGGTGCACAGTCACATAAATGACAGAAGGGCAAATAATGTACCAACTTTGTCTTAAGAATACTAACTTTTTCTTCTTTTTATGTTTACTTACTGTTTGAACTTTGAGGAAATCCAGTTAAGGAAGATGGACCATTCATTCCAGGTAGAAGAACTGGAGGAAGGCCAGGCAGTCCTGGGTAAGCTGCTGGCAAACTGATTCCATGAAGCGAACTGCTGTCCATCATGCCTGGCTGCTGTACTGTTAAGCCTAAAACATCTGTAGCCTTTTTAATACGATCCAATTCTTGCTGTGCCATCAGCTGTCTAACAGTTGTAGGAGCTAAGTAGTCTTTTTCCCGGTCCAGCTGACTTCCCACAGTTTCTCGCACTTTTGTTATATGTTGTTTGGAAAATATATGGTCTCTTATGGACAAACGTGCAGAATACTTCACCCCACATAGAGAACACTCTGGTCTTGATCCATCAGTTGCATTCTGATTGATCATAAATGGCTTCCCTATGTTAATTTTGAATTTCTTTTCTTTTGCTCGAGCATTTTGAAACCAAACCTGAACCACACGTTTGGGCAGGCCAATCTCATTCCCCAGCATTTCGCATTCCTGCATGGTTGGAGTCCGATAGTCACTAAAGCAAGCCTTCAGGACCTTAAGCTGTAAATTACTCATTTGTGTCCGAAATCGTTTGTGACCAGGCCGATCGCTATTTTTAGATTTAAAGGGATTGCTTGCTCCAAATGGATTAGGTGAACTTGGATCAGCTATGCTTGATGTTTCACTGCGATCAGCATTATCATCAGGATCATCACCAATGTAAACACTTTGGTCATGGTCACCATCTTTGTCACTTAAATGGATTGATGGGCTCGTCAGAGAGAATAAAAACTTATCATCACTGTTCTCCATATTAGGCATGTTTGTGTTTTTTGGCAAATTGTCATTTAGAATACTTTTTGGCTCTTTAGGAGTTGATGTAGATTTCATGTCTCTTGAACCACCACTCATACTTTCTGTTTCATTGTTTCCTTCATCTCCTGTTGTAGCATCACTAATTGCAGTATTAATTGATGAAGTTTCATCAAAGTCAGTTTTATTCTGATCACAACAACTATCAACAGGAGCAGCATTAAGATTTTCAATATCTTCATTGCATTCTGCTTTGAAAGAAGAAGGACTTAAAAGATTCTTCGGTGACATTTCTGCAGTTTTACTAACAGGAGTTGAGACAGTAGAAGCTAATTCATTTTCACTTGATAAATCAATTTTTGTTAAAGATGACGGATAATCAAAAAACATGTATTTTTGTGGGCTCTCCCCTCCATCTTCATTGGCTATTAAAGGACTCGGTGGCAAACTATAACCCGCCTGCTTTCCTTCGTTCCAGTGTCGACTGCGAATATGACTTTCTAAAGCTGACTTTGCTTTAAACAATGCTCGGCAAAAAGGACATCTTTTATGAGACTGGGCTGGCCCCACTGCACGAAACTGCCCTTTTCTTTCTCGAGCTCTTGTGTTTTGAAACCAGACTTGTACAACCCTCTTTTTAAGACCTACTTCACGTGCAATATGATCTAGCATTTTTCGGGTAGGATTGGAATCCAAAAGGTATTTTTCATAGAGTATTTCCAGTTGCTCTGGAGTAATTGTAGTCCTCAATCGTTTATCCCGGTGCTGGTCCTCACCACTGTTTCCTCCCTCTTTTTCACTACAGTTGTTATCTTCCTTATCATCCAGTTTTCTTTTAAGTGAGCCAGGAACTGAAGCAGTATGGTGAGTTGCATGAGTTGAACCTACTTGTGGTGCCATCTGAGCCAAAGAACTATTCAGCAACTGCCCTGTCATCAAAGGGCTGTTAGGATCAAATATCATATAGGGCATATCCATAGGCCTTTCTAAAAACTGAGAATGAAGGAATTGATTCTGTGCTGCTAAGAAATGCATGTGTTGGTGTTCCTGCCAAAGTTCTAAAGTGGGAAAGGCAACTGTACACTGGTCACATTGGTACTGCAGTAACTGAGGAGGTAGACTATTTTGAAGAGAAGCCATTGAAATTGTTAAAGGGCTGGAAGGAACAGGCGTAGCTTGCGATGTAGAAGGTGGTCTGCCTCCTATTTGGGATTGTTTGTGTTGCTGTGCTTGAGGAGCTGAGGGCTGTGGATCAGAGGAAGATGTTAGTGTAGACTGCATTGATTTGTTGCTTTGGGAGGAAGTCTCAACTTGTTTAGGTGTGGTATCATTTTGCTTTGGCTTTTCTGTTAAGTCAGGTTTGGGAGAGTTTTTTTCCGGTTCAGGTTTGGGTGATGGCATTAAAGGAGTACTAGAACCAGATCCAGAGCTTGCTGTTGCTGTTAGAGCCATACTTTTAGATGAGTCTGATGGGCCAGAAAGTGTACAGTTCTTATAAAGAGTTTGATCTGTGGCATCCATTGAATCTTCTGTTTGACTTTCATCTTGGGCATCATCATCTTCATCCTTATAACACAGCTTTTTCTGATGAGTAATTAAGTCAAAAATCCTAGGAAAAACAACACTACATTTTTTACACTGATACTGCATGTTACTAGTCCTAATGTATCTTTCGTTGGTGAGTTCCCTTTTCTCATTATCTTTAGTTTCAGCTTGATTCTCATAGCTTTTACGAGCCTTTTGCCGTGCATTTTGGAACCATACAACAATAACACGAGTAGGTAAGTTAAGTACAGTTGAAAGTTGTTCAATTTCATCATCTTTTGGATAAGCGTTTGTATCAAAAAAGTCTTGTAACACTCTCAACTGGTAATCAGTAAATCTAGTTCGAGATGATCGCTTGCTTAAAGATGAGTCAGATTTGTAATGTTCTAAAGAACTGGGTTGTGGTTCAATTCTGATATCTTCCAAAACAGTTATAGGAGGGTTACTAAAATTGTATGGAGAATCTTTGTTTCTCTGTCGTTCCTTAAATAAGGTATTTCGAAACCAATGTTTAATAACTTTTTGTGAAAGGCCAGATTTCTCAGCCATTTCTTGAATTTGTTCTTCACTGGGAGAATTATTAATGTCAAAATATGCTCGCAGGATTTTCAGTTGGTCATCTGTGATTCTGGTACGGGGACGCTTGAACTGAGAGTGTCGTAGAAAATTTGGATCTAATCCTAGCTGTTGCTGGCAAAGCTGAGTAAGATCTGCAGATAAAGCATCCATTGGTGGTAATTGAAGGGCAAGCTGGGGAGGCAATGCTGGGTGTTGCACTGGCTGCATCATAATTGGAGGGAAAAGCGGAAGATCTAAAGATACTGGCAGCTGCACTGATGGTGGAGCAGAAGGTGGAGGTGGTGGAGGAGGAGGTGGTGGCGGAGGAGGTGGTGGAGGAGGTGTTGGTGGTGGAGCTTGAAGAGGAGTGGGAGTTAAGCTCTGAATTTTTCCAGAGCTAGATGAAGGTTGCGAAGGAGTTGCAGGTGGGGGTGGGGGTGGAGGTGGGGGTGGGGGTGGTTCTGGAGAAGATGGTGAAATGGGATAAAGCTTGTCATATGCCTCCCTGTATTGACAGGCAAACTTTTCTAGTGCACCATATGGGAAGAACTGACCATGAACATGTTCCTGATGACTCTTCAGTATAAGTATGTTTGAAAATAATTTACTACATGCTGTACATTCCAGTTTGTCTGTATTTTCACAGTCACCAGTTTTACTTTTCTTCTGCACCTTCTGCCTATTCTCATTATACTGAATAACCAACTCAAAGCCAAAATTTTCTAATAAAGCTTTGGCTGCATTTCCTCTTGCCCCAGAAGCAATTCTAGGTGGTGGGATAATTGGTTCTGAGGACTTCTGCTTCTTTATTTCTTTGTTTTCTTTCAGCCCTTCACTGTCACCTGTGAATTCTTGCTTTGGTTTTTCTTGTTTCTCAGAAATCTCTTCAGATTCCTTAGCTAAGGGCATATCCTTCACCATCTGGCATTCTGCATTTACCACACTATTTTGTTCTGCTTTTACCAACTTATTAGTCTGTTGCTGCTGTTGCTTTTGGGACTGAATCTGAGGTGGTGTAACTTGATACTGTTGTGCCTGTTGCTGTAATATCTGTAGCTGGGTTTGACCAACATGGTGCTGAGTTTGCATCTGCTGTTTTAAGTCTTCTAGTAGCGAACCTGCCATACCTGCCATTCCAGGCATACCAAAAGCGGCAGAACCAGGTAAACCCAGATCAGGACTCAAACTGAACTCAGTCCCGGGAATATAGAATGGAAAAAGAAACTGTGGCTGTTGAAATTGCAACAATGCCTCTGGTGTCATAGGGAAATGAGGCAAAAATGCAGGGTTCAGGAATTGTGGTTGAAAGAAAGCTGCTTGCTGCTGCAATTCATGCTGGAGTTGCATCTGCAGTTGTGCTGGTGACTGTGGAGGATGATGTGTAGGCTGAGCAGAAACTAATTCAGGAGCCTGTTTTTTATTTAATTCTTTGGCATCTAGGTGAGTTTCTTTGCTGTTAACTGCTGGTAAGCTTGTAGCCTCTACTGATCCTTGGCTAGGACTATTAACGTTCCCTGCTACACTACTTCCACTCAATGTATTACTGCTTGGCTCTAATTTTGCAGCCCTTGCCTTAGTCTGATGAAGTACAGATCTCATGTGGATTTCCAGTGTAGAACTTTGGCTGTAAGAGACATTACAAATGCTGCATTTATAGGGTTTGTTGTCAGTGCTGCTGTTGGCTTCTTGAGGGACAGGACTTGATGCTTCCTGCAACACCTTTTTGAGTTTATGTAAATGAGACACTGAATTATAATGGACCAAAAGAATGTTCTTTTGAGTGAAAGACTCTTTGCACACTGTGCATTTATAGGGACGAGAAGGATCTAGAAACTTTTCCATAGTAAAATTTGGCCCTTTTCTAAAAGGTAAGGTCCGCTTTGGCTCTGAGCCCATTTCATCTGGAATCGAGCTGCTATCACTTCCTACAGGACTTGCTTTACCTTCCTGGTCCACCTCATATTCCCTTTCTATATCTTGCTCTAGTGCAGGTTCATCTGGTGCCATACTTTCATTTTCTGTCCAGAGTTCACCATTTACAGGTAAAGATGCACACAGCTGCTGAATTTCAACTTCACTGAGTTCTGGATGGCCAGCTTCCAAATGTTTTTTTAAAGCCTGGAATGTACGGAAGCTACGTTGGCAAAGGCTACACATGGTAGCAGCCCGGATAGCGTGATACTGGGAATGTATCTGAAGCTTCTGCATAGTCTTAAAAGCCAAGCTACAATGGTTGCAACGATATTTATAGACATGGCGATCAGAAACAGAAAGCTGCTGCCTCTTCTGCTGTTCATTCAAATGATCTGGCAGTGATTCAATTATCTTTATATCGTTACTGCTGCTTTTGTTCCATTCTGGCATTTCAGCAGATTCTTTTAGTGGCTTATGTTCCTCTATTTTAATTTCCATTCCAGTTTTTGATTCTTCAAGCCCAGGAGTATTCTTCTCATCTGGAGGACTATCACCTGCTTAGAAAACAAAGAGAGAAAGAGAGAGAGAAAGGAAGGAAGGTGTTAGCTCTTATAGAATTGGAAGATATAGCGTAGCTTGAAAAAGAACATCAAACATTTCATAGATTATTTAGCAAAAAGTATCTTTGGTATGAGTTTTATATCTAGGGACTCAAAAATAGTGACCATTCATTAATAGTGTCGCAATCATATATCAACATGGGTAGTACAGTATATACTGATTAAACAATTCCCTTTTTTTAGTACATTGGTACAGTATGTTGCCTTTTTAAATATATTGTTTAAAAATCACTATGTATAGTATGTGTCCTACCTAAGTTTACAAAGAAGGTGTGCATACAAATGGAATTGATGCATTCATTCCAGAGACAACAAGGGGCTCAGAACTATAATTCTATAGTTATAGTAAAACTATAATTCCTGAAAAAACCAACTGTCTAGTGTCTAGTCCTTGTTGAATCACAGTTGGAAAGGAAAATATTTAGGTATCTAAATGAACTTTCTTGAATCTTCCAGGGTTTTTAGACAATAAGTAAAGGCATAGCTGTGAGCGAAATTGGTAATGCTACAGAGAAAAACTGGAATCAAACATGGATGCATGGACAGTAGACATGAGATCATAGTTTATTTTGACATAGTTTTTGGCCTTTCCTGGTTGTTAGGAATTTCTTTTTTTCTTTTTTTTCTCATTGTTCTCTTCCCCTATCTTTTTTCCATTAGTGTGGTCTGCCTTCTAAGTTGTAAAACATAAATAGATATTGACACACAAGTACACACACATGTAGTTAAAAGAACTTCAAAGAAATGTAGTGGGCATATACCAAGTTCATTATAACATAATCTGCAGTGAGGAAGACATAGGGTTAGAGTGACTTGTTGCTGCTACTTCAAACTCTTTAAATCTTTGATTTAAAAATAGAAATGGGCAACTGACTTGTGCTATGCTTATTAATAGATATAAATCTAAAGCCACAACAAATGGCCCTAAAATAAGCAATTTAATGTTGAATATATTCAAGCCTGGGTTTTGAATCTATCCTGTCTGTAACAACTTGTTACATCTTTACTTTGTTTTAATACCAAATATAATATAATCAGCCTAAGAATACAAAAAATTAAAATCATATGACTGGTTCATAACTTGTGGGTTAGATTTGTTCACTCGAGGTGAGCAGGAATCTTGTATCTTTATCAGCTGTATGCAAACAAGAATTCCAAAGGTTCTGACTATTTGGATGGAATTAAAACCACGGAGAAAGTTTTGCCTATTAAAGTTGTTTTTTCTATATATATAATTTTTATTGAAAGATTTAAAAGCAATAATAAGAACTAATGCAAACTAAATTAGAACGAAGGAAATGAAAAAGAAAGAAATAACAGAAAAAGCTAAAAGTGCAATAAGAAAATAGAAGAATATGGAAAAAAGATAGCTATAAAGAAAGATATAAAGATATAAAGAAGTAGCTTCCAATATTCTTCACAGCATTTTAACCGCTCTCTCTAAAGTGACATTGTGACTCTCTTCTTTCTACCATCTATCCTGTCTAATCATCAAAACCATAAATCACAAGTTCATTTTTTTCATTTGTACCCAAAAAATCCATAAGGAGTTTCCAGTCACCAATAAATGTAGATATTGTCCTTTCTCTAATCAGAGAAGTCAGTTTGTCCATCTCAGCAAATTCTGTCAATTTCACCAGCTATTCCTCCATGGTAGGTAGTGCCGAATATTTCCATCTTTGTGCGTATACTAATCTCACGGCAGTAATCATATATTGAAGTAATCTCTTTTGCCTACTGAAGTTGTATCAGAGTTCTTCTTACCTGTGCATAACCTAAATGTTTTTTCTTACGAAGATAAGAAAACTGGTTTTCTAGATCTATCTTAAATTGGTCATAGCTAATCTCACCTGGTCCCACTCTTTCCCCTATGGACAAGCTATGCTGCATTTCTATTTAAATTATAGTGCTTTACATTAGTATGTGTAACAGTGTGCTTTCTTTTGTGAATGGGACTAAGGAGCCAATCTATCCACAATGTCCTGGGCCCAAAAAATCTTGCTGGCATCCCTGTATTCATCTGTATTGAGTCAAATGAATAAATAATAATGTTCCAGTAAACATGTTCCTGAACTATATTTTTCAAACAGAGCAGAGAACTTTCCCCTGTACTTGAGAAGAAAAGACTCTCTTATATACTTATATATTTTTGTTTTTTTAAAAAAAACATCTTTTGGTGATTGCATTTGATTGGCAGGAGGAGGACTGGCTATGAGGAATACTGGATTCAGTGATTGAGAGGCCTGCCCACAAATCAGTAACCTTTACAATCAGACTACCATGATTTGCCTAACCAAAATGTTTTGAGATGATGGAATTTGAGAATCCTTATTTTAACAATTTCTTCCCCTTACTGTTTCCTGTTTTCCAGCTACAGAAATAAGTAAGAAAAAAAATGGCTGTTTTACCTACTGGATTGGTTTAAGGCAGGGTTTCTCAACTAGGTTGCCATGGAACCGTAGGGTTCCGTGAGAGGTCACTAGGGATTCCCTGGGAGATCATGATTTATTAAAAAATATTTTAAATTTGGGCAACTTCACATTAAAGAGGTAAGTTTCATTCTTTAGTTTAAGAACACAGTTAATGCATATAAGGCCTACATATTAAACAAATGTAACTTCTGGCCTATATTTGAGCCTGACTGTGCAGGGATTCCCCGAGGCCTGAAAAATATTTCAAGGGTTCCTACAGGATCAAAAGGTTAAGAAAGGCTGGTTTAAGGATTACATTTTCTTTTCAAGAAAATACAAATGAGTATTTTTTATGTTAACCTTGCCTGCAATCCCTAGCAGTTAGATCCATCTCTTTGAAGAAGGGTCACTGTTAGTCTCAGCTCTCAGCCCTTCTCTTTGCACAACACACTCATAAATGTTACCTGCCTGAAACATGATGCAGTTATTCCTCAAGATGGGATCCATTTTTATGTAAATGTAATCAAATTGTCTTGAAAGAAAAGGTTTTGAGTACCTTTTCTTATATATAAAATCAGATTTAAAGGAGTTAGTCCAAAACTGTTGCAGTTTTTTATTAACTTCACCCCTAACTATAATGTAGATTTTCCTGTAAGAAGAGGGAGAACCATGGCACAATAGCTACGGTTCTGAAGAGAAGTATCCCACAATGTCACACACTGTTGCAAAACACACTTGATTTCACTAACTGGTTAAAACAAACTGGACTTCAAGCTCTGCATTATTTTCTTTGGTGCAGAGTTGATACATTCTTCAAAGTAAAGGAATACTTTGGCAAAAGACGCTGATGTTCCAATTCTGTAGGACTGGCTTTTCATTGCTATACCTGAGTATTTTCCAGACCCCTCAGCTCTCAGGCTTGTAGAGGTGGCGTCACAGTCAGATTTCTCTGAAGCAACTGTTGGCAGTAGCATACTGTTAGGCATCATCATATCTGGCACAGGAACCTTAGGGAGGAAAACATAATTTTGACACTACTTATCATATGTAGACACATCGTCCAGGAGCTTAAAATTTAGCTCATAAACAGCAGAAATGGTGCGGGTCAAATCTGCTAACCAAAATGTCCTGAGCAAAAGAGAGATATCTAAAATCTCCACTTTTACTGAGCTGAGTATGGGTATTTTAAGCAATTCAGGTAATACAAAGGCACTACTTCTGAGGGCTCTAATAAAGACTCTCTCTCCCATCTGGGTAGGTATGAATAATAAGTATTTTTTTTCCAAACTTGGTAATACATTTAATGATAAGAATTGAGGTGTGTCTGACACAGTTTACCTAGGCTTTTATATAATTCTATCCTTGAACTTCTAAAAATGTTTCCTGATCCCTGAAAAATAGGAGATCAGGCGTTCTCTAGTGATATTTGTATTGTATTTTGTAAACATTAAAAGAGAAAATAATATAGGTAACAATACAATTGTACATTCTAACACCTACAGGTTTGACTATATATAATGGCAATCTCTAAAACAAATTTCCCACTAACATACACATACAGTATATCATACATATAACACTCAGCTTTGTACTAGATATTCAAGGCAGCTAAATAAGCTACAAGGTTAGGGTCCTTCTGCCCTAGTGTCCTCTATTATGGATACAGGATATTAAAATATGAGTATTTTTGTGCTGCTCTTCACCATTATTTATTAGTTCTTATAAAATTAACAACAAATTTAACTGTTAGCTGCCCAGAGTCAGGCATATGAGATGGGTGGCCATATAAAATAAACAAATAAACAAATAAACAAACAGTAATTTCTAATGCTTTTAGCCGTCACAATACATTACAGCAAATGAAGAAGAAAAGTTTCCCTACAGGGAAAAGTTAATAGCCAATCTGCTTTAGGAAGTGCATGGAGCCACAGAGGTGAGCACCTTGATCTTGAAAGGTTGACTTTAATGAGAGCTTAAGACTCCTGTGTCTTTGAAAATTAAGGTTAAGTGAATAGGCCAAAAAGATGAAACAAGTTATTGACAGAACAAGAAGAGATCTCAGGAGCCCCTGTTCCAACTTTATAATTCCATCTATAATACCAGCACATATTCAGCATTGTTTACAGTTCTCATACATGTAAAATACACATCAACATTTTAAATACTTACTGTCATAAGCAGTTTCTCCACACAGTCAGGTGACACACTGTGCAAATGGGTTAGATGCAACTGCAGATGCATTTTGTTGCTCAGGACATCTTGACAAAGGGGACAGCAGATAACAGGCTGCATAGAATGTTGCGACAAGACATGCATCTGTATACGATTTGGGTCCCTGCTATTGTAGTTACAATAAGGGCACTGGTAAAACTGGAAAAAAAAATCCAGATAAATTCAGACTATTAGACAAATACATTGAAAAAAATGACCTATTACTACAGTAAATACTACATTTTCCTTCAAGAAAAGAATTGGACAATGCTTCTTCTAGCCAACTTCTCAGGGTAACAGTACTTTCTGTGAATTTATCATTATCGTCACATTCTGTTAATGCCCTAAACATAAAGGTCTAATTTTACTTGAAAAAGAGGAAACATGGTCGTTTATCTGCAATCTATTCATTAGAGAACAAATGTTTGGAATTATATATAATCCTTGGATTTCATACTTTCAGTACACATATGCACATCCACACAATTATTATTGGCCTGAACCAATCCACTGCAGGATGAAGGCTTCTTCATTGAAGGTTATGGACCATAATCTATTATTCTGGCCCATTATGGGTTGGTAGACAGATTTTTTTCACCTTCCCAATCCAGGGCTGAGAGACAACAACTGGTGCAAAGTCACCAAGCCGGCTTCCATGCCTAGGGACAGACTAGAACTGGATCTTCCCACTTCTAGTACAGTACCCTAACCACTATAACATACTGGCTCTCATGTGTTATAGATTTATTTTTTAGATAATACCATGCAATATACATATTTGTATTATTTAATATCCTGCTATATTTCAAGTTCTGTATTAAAGTCATCTAGAAATAAAGAAGTCAGATCAGAAGCACAAATTGCAATGTCACTAGTGAAAAGAAAAGTGCACTTTCATTCAAAATTTGGGTTTCCAGGATTATTTTCCCAAGAACTTTCTTCCTCCTTCCTAAGCTTCTGCTTTCATGTTGTTTTTTTCTTTTTGATCCCTGAGTATCCAAACAAATACAGCAGTCATATATGATAATATTCTATCATAAGAATCTGGTTTGGGAATATTAATTTCATGTGACTAGCTGAAAAAAGATTTTATGGTTAATGGCTACCTGCGCATGACAAATTAAAGCATTTCACTGAAATTATTCATGAGAAAAGCCCTAAGATAGAAACATTGTAATAATACTTTTTACCTGGTCATGACCAAACTTATTTTCTTCAGAATATTTGGTCTTTTTGGATGGACCATCTTCTTTAGCTGGAAGTAGTGGTTGTTCCCCTGCTGCAATATTTACTTTTGGTTCCTTCTCTGGTGTGTTTATTCCTGCTTCCAAAACAACATAAAGGAATGTGTTATAAATAGCGATGACTGTCACTAGGGCTTACTTTATGACCTATTGGGGCCTCTCAATATACTTTTCAATATTGCAGGACTACATCTTACAGCAGAACTATTTTTGAACCTGAACAGGTACAAAGGTGACAGCACACTTATCTCTGAAGCAGAGCAGACTCTATAAATACATTAAAAATGAACTCTTCTCTCTTGTTTAGCTAACCTTATGCTGCCCTAAACAGTAATCAATAACTAGATCTCTCTAGCATTTCACTCTGAAATTTTCTACATTAAGCAAAATCAAATAATAGCCTCAGTTCTTTCTCCAAAATAATTAATTTCCAAACATTCTTTTCTTTCCTGTTTCTAAAACATTTAAGAATATATTTGTTATGTTACTCATATAAGATCTCTATTGTTCCCAATTATTACACAAAATTTAATGAATATTGAGTTGAATCCAGGTTTCATCATACCTCTAGGAGACTACTGAAATCAATGGGACTTTAGTTATTCATGACTAATCAAATCTCACTGATTTCACTGGATATAATGTAGGCATAACTATATTACAATTCATTTAAAAGAAAAAGCACAAGCTTAACTACACAAAGAAAAATAATATTGATGCACTGAGGTTAAAATGAATTTTGTACTTAAATGCTACTATCGTTATGTATTAATAACATAATTAATATTCAGCCTGAGCTAGTCTCTTAATATAGCTGGGTTACTACACATCAAAGAAAAGAATGCAATTATAATTTCCTAGATCAGAAGAAAATTCTTTCCAGCATCAATTTGCAGGGTACTCTCTTCTGCTACGCTGGATATTACAATGGAATTGGGTAGGCTTGTCACATACATCTCACGACAAACACAAAACCTCATTTACCAACCATTCCAATCTCATCATAGTGTGGCATCATCTGACCTTTTTTCTGCTGTTTATTATGAGTATTTCTAATTTTAACTTTCAATTTTCACCATCTTCCAGTCAATTTGCAACTAAATTATTTCCAGGGTGAGGACACTATCACTGGACAACTGGGTGCAAATACATCTTGAAATGCAATGACACTAAACCATTGATTGCTATCAGACCCAACATAAATATATTGTCTAGGGGAGATGCATGAAGTATCTTGATTTTTAAAATCCACACAGAGTTCATATAAATGAACAAACTGACCTCACTGTCTAATGTCTTAGTTTTAATTTTAAAATAGGGTCATGACTGTAACTGATGAAAAGCTTGCAGAATACTTATAATGAACAGAAAGCATATTGGTGGAGAGAGGAATAGAATAACCAGTTCTCTCAAAATAACATTTTTATTTGAAGAAATAGAAAACACTGTAAGACAACTCAGAAGCAGCAAAATAAATTTTGTGTGTATATTTTCAAAATATACAAATACATTTTATGAGAAATGCATTAAAACAGAGTACTGTACATTTCAGTGTATCATTCCTCCTGTTAAACTTAGGAAACAGTATAGAATTAGTGAAACTTTAAAAATAAAATTACAGACTTATTAAAGATCAAAATTATTCAAATAAATTGTAAATGGGGAGGGCCTTGTTTTGACTTCTTTTATAAAGGTTTAGGATTTTCAGGAATATTAAGGTTCTAGGAGGTTAAAGCATTTTAAATATTAATAACCATGTTTTAAAACCAAAAAAAAAAATCCATCTGTTATACCAATCATTCTACTCTTAAATTAGATTAGCACAGCAAAGTATTTTCCTTATTAAAATGCATTAAAATGCCCTGAGCTATTTAGGCAGCAGCAAAATGGTATGAATAACATTTGGGGAAGCTTTATGCACCTTCTCATAACCCATTCCTGTGTCTCTTCTCTGATTAAAGGATTCAGGATGCACAGGAGACTATACTGAAAGTTTGGGTCAGGAAGTCCATGATCCTTACTTATATATCCTTTTGTATGTGGAATATACTTGTTCTGCCTGTGATGTAGTGACCACCATGTAGGGTATAAATATTAGGCCCAGGCACGTTTAAAAATATGATTTAGAACAATAATGTATAGTGTCACTTTAAAGATAGTATGAAATTTTTCAAGTTTCTGTGCAAAGGCCAACCCATCCTTACTGAAGCCATGTCTTTATTCCAACTCATTCAAGCAGTCATATCTTTCTTCAGGTTCACATGGATCTTCATATCTTATGTCACAAGTGTCAATTATTCACTTCATTTTCCTTGCCAAACCCAATTGCACTGGTCTTTAATAACATTTAATTTTCAGATTCATACTCCTTATTGCATAATACCAGTCTAATACTTGCTGCAAACCATTTAGACTCTGTACCAACACTAGTACATCATCCACATATTCAGATATATGCACAATTCCAACCAACATACCTCTAATGTCACCACAAGAGGTGCTGCTCTTCTGCACATTCAAAAGGATTGCTTTCTAATCTTTACACTTGCAACACTCTAATAAAGTCCAAATTAATAAAGAAACAGATTCTTTACATTTCCATATACAATACAAGGCAACAGCTCAAGCTAAAACATTTCTTAATCACCATCCAACCCCCTCCCGAATTCTTCTCTATCATCTAGACTGTGTTTCTATCCATTATGTTCTCAGGATTGAACAACCCAACATATTTCTTGTATAATATTTATTCATGAAGCCTCAAATGTAATTAGACATTATCTAAATAAGATTTATGCAGGATTTCCAGGAGCTAAAAACTCACTGCACATACTAAAAAGTACAAATCAGTTCTGATACTAAGTGATAGCTTTTAGAATCACTCATCTGTATTTACTTTTTTAACGAGGGATGAACTACATCTCCTTCATAGTGCAAGCACCACATCCAGAGGTAAAAACTATCCCAAAAATCCTGATTTAGAACTCTGTTTTGATGTGCCAATGTGATCTCAGTTCTTCAAACAGTATGTCCACTTCCTCCTGGTGAACAAGTTGTGGTATCCATATGAATGACTAAGCATTTCTGATTTTGCTGTAAAAATGATATCGGAACTGGAATGAATACAATTTTATCTTCAGAATGTATATTAAATAAATTACAACAGACTACTACTAGCACACTATGTTTGCCAAGAATTCCACCAATTCAGAGTGGAGACATAAATTGTCTTTGCCATTATTTCTGTCCATAGATTAATCCCCTCAAACAAACTCAAATGTTTGATCAGCTTCACTTCAGATTTTCTGCCTTGTGTATTTCATCCATTGTCGTATGTGTTTCATTGCAACCAGTTCTTCAAAAAAACAAGAAGATGGTCAGGCTGTGCCTACAGAAAAAAAGGGTGCTTGGGTTAAATTGTATTTACAGCCTGAGCCAGAACTGCTGGACATGGCAGCTAGAAATTTCCTTTGAGACAGTCAGATTCCATTAGGATTCCTGAGCCTTCAAAGGAGATTATTTCTAGTATGTTTCCAACCACTTTAGAAGGTCAGAAATCTCTGAAAATGCAGAGTGATATTTCCATATGACAGAACAGTGGTCACTCCCTCTGGCAGGAGAAGCCAAGTGGAAGCAATTAAAGTTAGAGGAAAGTGAAATATAGGAAGTATAGACAGTAAAAATTATTCACAGAAGAACATTCATATGGCAGTTGTTGGGTATGACACAAACATCTGCACTTATCTCACCTACAATTGTCTTATGAATGACCATTATTTATGAATAATTTTCACTGTTAGCACCCACTTTCTACATTTCTCTTCCTTTTGATCTATTTTTATTATTTCCCTCTCCAGCCACACACACACACAGACACAGACACAGACACAGACACAGACACACACACACACACACACACACATTCTCAAGATAATATTCCATGCAACTGATGAAGTAGATTGTAGTCCATAAAAGATTATGCTATAATCAATGTATTAGTTTTTATGGTACTACAACATTCTTGTCATCAGAATTACTGATAACTGTAACATACACTCCTCTCTCATATTCAGTATTAGTGTTTTTGAACAATCATAGCACACAGCTGTAAAATACTATCAAATACACTTTCTCCTGTAGATTCTAAAATGCTTATTTCTTACTTATAGGAGGATCTACATAGAGCAATTTATAATATTGTGCTGCTCTATAACCTTATAGCTTCTATAAATTATCAGTGTATTTATTTTTATTTATTTATTAATCAAATTTATCACCGCCCATCTCCCAAAAGCGACTCAGTTTATACTTTTAACCTGGACCTTATAAAACATTAATATATGTATGTATGTATATATGTATGTAATTAAAGTGTAAATACTACAGTGTTACAATGTAACTATAACTGTATAACTATATTGTTTTGTCATTTTAAATATTATATATATCCTTAAAAGAAATCCGGCTGTTAGGAATTACTGGGAATGAGTTTCTGCTGGGTTTCGCCTATCAAGGGAGACTGGCTAATCAAATCAATTTACTTGTTTAATTTATTTATCATGATATGTGAACTGGAATTCCTGGATTACCTCTCTCAAGCCAGTTAGGAGTCAGACTCCAAGAACAAAGAATGACTTCTATGTCAGTTGGCTAAAAGAGGTACAAACCAGAATTCCTGTTTGATGCTTTGTGGCAGGCAAATCACAAAAGGAGATTCTGCTGTTTGTTTAGCTATTCTCCTTATCAGTATGAGCCAAGCACAAGCAAGTGAGCAGTATGCACTAGCTTGATATTTATGATGAGTCAAAATTGTCAGAGTTGTTCATTTTTATTGTAAAAAGGAAAAAAATATATTTTGGGGGGGGAAGGGGGCAGCTTGGTAGATGCTCCCTTATGGAGTCCTTCAAGATTTGGATCTTACACCTACTTTTCAACATCTATGTAAAATTCAGGATAAAGTACCATCAATATGAGATGATGCCTAGTTATACATCTCCATCTTGCCAGGATGGAGATGCTGTGGAAATCTTACCTGGAGGCTGAATGTGTTTGTGTATGCTTGGAAGTGTGGTTTGTGTATGGCAGAGAATGTTTGATAGATACAGAAGAGAGACCAACTGATTGTACTTGGAAAATTATTTTTAATCAGTTATTAATATTACTTGATATACCTTTTTTTACCCTGAATCTATTGTTTTGGGGAGTGTGCCTTTATATAACTTATGTACGCCTATAGGAAAGCGTATCACTAGTACACATTTATGGGGGAGGAAATCTCCAGGAGTTTTCTCAGTTGCTCAGGGCACCTGCAGTATTCTGTTTCTTAACCTTTTCTTAACCATTAGCTAATTAAAGCCAATTACCTAATGCCTAGCATGTTATTTATTTGCTGTACACTAATTATGATGAGAACTACATTTTTGTATTCCTTACATTCTATATATTAAGTTGTGGCAAATCTGGGATTTTAACATGTTTCCTAACAGTGTGGTGAGCCAAATAAGCCTCTTCATATCAACAATTGCCAAAACATCTGTCTGATTTATATGACACTTCAATTATTTATAGTACTGTAAATGCATTATTAACATGGAAAACTGAAAAAATCTGAATATTTCTTTTCTGTAGAATGTAGTCCATATATATCATAGATGAATTTACAAACAATCCCTACTGGACATTTGCCACATACGACCCTGTTTCATATGTTTGGACCAGTGTTTCTCAACCTTGGCAACTTTAAGATAGGTGGGAATTCTCCCAGCAAGACTTCTGGGAGTTGAAGGCCACCTATCTTAAAGTTGCCAAGGTTGAGAAACACTGGTTTGGACCCACATTCAGAAGGTACTGAAAATGTGAAAATGTTCCATGAAGTAAATTTAATAGATTTAATGTATTTTTCACATGAGTCAATTTAGTGGTAGGGAATTTGTCAAGACATCAGTTACTATTGCCAAGATTGTAATGGACTGTTTCAGGAGCTAATGACAAATCAAATATTATTATCTTATTGCACAGTACACTCTTACTGGTTTAGTGTAAAAAGTAGCCTCATACTGAAGATAGTACTCTTGTACTACACTATGCTTGGTGTTGAATTGGTCATTTTTTAAAGCACAGATCATTTGCAATTCGTCTGGTAATAATACAAGTATTTCTCAATTTCTTTCTGCACAATTTTTTTTAAATAATGCTATTATTTAAGACCAAGGCAAAAGTCAACTATAAATAATTACCTAAGACTGCAAATCCATCAGTATTTTGCAATGGGGATTTCCTCTTGCTGTACTCACCATGTATGTGCTTACACATGATTTAAATCTGTTCCAGAGGATCCATAATAATATGGAACAGATTAAGGGAGTGCACATGGGATAAGGAGAAGGACTGGAAGAAGGAACTTGTCTCATTGGCAAGCAGACCCCATTGGCTATAATCCATTGACTGTGTTTGCATGGCACACTTACTCATACCTCAACTGATTATTTCTGGGTTTCTGAATGAAAATGTACAGGTCTGTCTCATAAGAATGGAATGGTAAATTATGCTTACAAGTAAATCAGAATTGTGTGATTCAAATAGTCATCAATTTTATAATTCTTTAATCCTAAAATAACAAAGATTATGAACTTGTTAACATAAATAAGTTACGTTAGTTCAGTTTGAAGAGGGGAAATCCAATCAAATGTACAAACCTAATAAATAAAGTATTACAAATATGCTATAAACAGTTATATTTATAAACCCATGTACTTGATAAAGACTACGGTTTCTGACTTATCAATTGATGTTATTAAAATATAATATAATCCTAAAAATTATAGAAGTCAGTATAGGATTCTTTCCAATTAGAATTAGCTAAAAAATAATTTATTGCAACAATTAAGGTGAATTTCTATTATTCCTTATATTTACCACCTTGTCAAATAGTGTTCCCTTTAGCCATCTCAGAAATTTATTACATTGTCTATGCAAATGTATTAATCTGGATAAATTCCATATTAATTCCTACACTGTGTTGAGTTGTAATTTGGATTATAATTAATCTAAAGTGGCACTAGAATTAAATGACAATATAAATGAGGCATTAGGAGGCTCTTGTCTTCTAAATCAATATTCAGTAAACATAGTTTGCTTATTGCCAAGTCTTCTTTGAAAGCCTCCATCTGAGATAAGGAAGGCAATACCCAACAACAATTTATATAAATGCTTGAGCACCAAACATGTTAATCCCTTCTTTTCTAATGCATTATATGCTAAAAAGGGGTGAGAGCACTTTTCTGTCTAGCTTGTTAAGGCTATGATTAACTTGTTGGTTTTCCTGGGACTTCTTTGCCAATACTTAATTCAGGAGAAGAAAATCCAAATTAACATTCAATTATACATAAGCAGTTATGCAGTCATTAAACATAGTTGTCAGCTGTGTTGAGAATTAACCTCACTGAATGAATACTTTATATGCAGAATTAATTTAGAGAATTCTATTGTAGGATTGAAAAGGTCAGTTTGAGAATTTGAAATGTGAACTAATTCTTCCAAGCTTCTTATACAATAAACAGAAAAAGCATCTGCCTTTAGCATCTAAAGGTGTTTCACTGCCCAGCTAAAACACTCTTATACCACAGGACAACCTGAGCATCGGTGAGGCTAATTAAACTTGATCCTTCTGAGAATTTAATCTTCATGGAATCTGCTATCTGGGTTTCTGAAGACCACCATTTTTGCTTATTGGCCCATTAAAAATGTGCTTAATCAAAGAACTCAGATGATTTACAGCAATAAATTAGGCAGAAAAGATCTCTGAAACATAAGGCTTACTTGACAAAGCACAACATGGAAGAAGCCAGATGTTTCACAAATAAAATTTATCTCTTTTTCCATTACATTTCTACAGTGACCCCAGTAATGAGCCAAAGCAGTATGTCTTTCAATACTGCTTTTAGATTCACCTTCCAAGGAAAGGGCATGTATATTTTAAATAATCCCCACAGACCAAGCTTTGCTATGAACAGCTCTTCTTCAGGTTCAAAAGCAAAATAGTTCTGGTGCTGTTGATATTTTTGAGCAGTGATAAATAGTTGACATTAATATATCAGCCAAATCTTTATTCCTTAAATATTAATGAATTTAGCATAAAGGAAAACCAGTGTTTTCATACTTCTAACAAAGTAAACAATATTTTAGCGGTATCTCTATAAATAATGGTTCATTTAGATGAAAATAAATTTGCATGTAAAATAATAATTCCTGTATAACTAAGTGTCTTTATGGTGAATACAAGCTCTTTTATCTGCTGCTGTCATTTGGATTCAAGGAAAAGATATAGCAGCACCTGAAACTAATAGCTTTCAACCTGTTTCAGCACCTCTTCTGCTTCAGTGAATCCAGCATAATATAACCAGGAATAGCGTGCAGCAAAAGTAGCCAATGTAATATTCATTGTGACCATAGATTTCCATCTCATAAATAAAAAGCATGGATGAAGCCACATTGTTGCCAAATCAAATACAGAACAAGCCTTGTGTATCCATGCCAGATGCTGGCCTTGGGTTTGTTTGTGCACACGTAAATGTCATGACATGGGAGTTCTGTTTTCAAAGACAGTAGCTTTCATTACCGAGCTTTGTATATTCTTGGAGATCAATATTTCCCAGCTCATAATCTGTTTTCAATGATATTTCCTCTTTCTTGGCCAAATCATCTGTAAACCTTTTCATGGATTTTCTGTATTTTTTCCTGTAAATACCAGATAAATGGCCATGAAGAGGGAAGATTCCTGAATCTAAGTGATCATATATCAAGAACAGAGAGTTGATGGGGGAAGCATTCCCATTGTCTTAGGGCTCTGCAAAGGGATGAAACATGAACACAGGGGAAATTCTTCAAGTAGTATAGAACCTTATGAAAAATTAATATGCCATCAGAGGAATACAAGTACAGCTAAGATTAATGAAAGGTGCTTAAAAAATTACAAGCACACAAACTGATTTGATTAAAAAATAATCTCACTAGTTGTCCTATAATATTCTTCAGCTTATCCACATCTATCCTGTCAGATGGTTATGATTAAAAATAGGTCAATGTCAGGCTACTGATAAAAATCACATGCAAAATACACATGCAGTAGATAATACCAGGAATGTCCAGACAGTTTTAAATTAAACAAACAAACAAGCAAAACTATTTAATACCCTTTTTAAAAGAGTGAAAAAAATCTAGCATCTTACCAGAGTCTTTACTAGCTTTTCTGCCTTCACTTTTATTTCTCTCTTTCTCACATGTGTCTTTATCATCAGCAACAGCCACTGATGAGCTTTTAGCAGACCCTTCTGCATCTTCAACTTGTTCTTCTGTGAACGAGCATTAAAAAAATAAAAATTTTAAAAAATGCTAACTTAGGGACCATTCAACATCAGTTGTAAATAAGATCTTTAATAAGATCAGGGTTACATTTAATGAGACATTGTAAGAAAAGAAGAAATTGAAAGAAGGACACTTAAAAGAGATCAGATATCAATTATTAATAATCTGTGTTGTTATGGTGCAGCCCAGGAGCCATATTTTCTTAAACATACAGTGATAACTAGTGCTACGGAACAAGTAGATATTATTGGCTACAAACAATTTATATTACTAAAGTAATGTATTCAAATAATAAGTTATATATAGTAACATATCTGAGAAACCTCTCAAAAATAAATCTGCTTAGAATCTATACATTTTGCTAATTTCAGTCTGTAAATACAATATGAGATCTCAGATTTCTTCTTCAGGAGGTACCAGTTGGGGTAAACGAAACAACTTGGCATATTGCCTCTAAAAAAGTGGCCTTACATACACCTCACTTACATGTTCACACCAGCTAGATTACACGAAAATCTTCACAGTACCAATTTAATTATTCAGTAAATCTTAGCTATGTTGCTACTAGTGGATTAATCTTTTTATGCAGTTAACTTCTAGGCTAAGGCCATGTAGCACTAATCCGTGAAAGGCCGACTGTTCCTTTTCATCTTGTGATCATTTGTCTGTGACTGTGCTGATGTCACATTTTAATGAATTTTAGCAATCTGAGTAATGCCAGATAACCAGACTTGCAACTCCCTACAGCATAGCATGCTGTTTTCATCGCAATACAAGAAAGAAAGAAAGAAAGAAAGAAAGAAAGAAAGAAAGAAAGAAAGAAAGAAAGAAAGACAGACAGACAGACAGACAGACAGACAGACAGACAGACAGATTTTTCAGTGCAGGATAGGAGAAGGCGATCAAATGGGATTCAAAACACCAGGCTGCTCAATTTCATAAAGTCTTTAATGACCATATAAATTAACACTGGAAAGGCAAAGGGTCACAGACATGCATTTGCATACACGCCTCTATTCACTTTTGATAAGCAGAGCTTTTTTTTGCTTGGGGAATATGATACAATTAACCCTTCAGATACCATACAAAATGCAGCTACCAACATTTTAAGTGTCAAGCATTAACTGAAAATTACACACTACATAAAATTTTCATTGTAAATGCTATAGTGATTGAAAGGGGAAATTGTGGCCCCTTCCACCCCCCATGTTTTATTAATAACATTCTGACAGCAGAATGAAATATCCTCTGTCATATGGAGCAGCTGAGCACAGAAAAATTGCTACTTAGTGTTTTACTTGCAGTGGAGCTGAATACACAAGAAAACAATTGAAGCCACTATCAAACTACTATATACAATATAGATAGAAAGACAGAAATAGCTATAGCAGGATATTTTGCACTGATTTCTTGAGTACACTGTACTGCACACTAAATATCAACAGCTTTTTGGGCAGAAATACTTTTGGGAAACAGAAGAAAAAAGACCCTTCTTAAAATGTAGATGTAATAATAATCAGCAATGAATGGAATAACAATTCCTTTGGTATTAGCATGCTTATTTCTTTCTTTCCCTCTCTCAGTGGTATAACTAATCAAACACTGTAAGGTTTCTAGTCACAGCTGGAAACAATGCTGTGTTTATTAAGGGTGATGGGAGGGCGCAGTTTGGGATGCTGTAAGCTTGTGATTGTGACTAGACTGGGCTAAGTTAATGCAAGTAGATATAGTGAGAGAGATGTGTGCACAACGTGCACATTGCACATCTAGTCAAAACTCATGGCCCAACACAACCTATGGCAATTCCATGCCGAATATGCTCTTGGATGGACAGATTGCCTCCCCCTTCTCTTGATTTACCAGTCCATCTCCAGCTGGGAAAGAAAACAAAGTGTCAAAATGACAGGGAGCATCCTTATTTTGAAGGAGAATAAATGCTGTCAGAATAAGCATGAATAAAACGGTGTAGTTTGTCTCTGTGGTTGAGCGTGTGTGTGTGTGTGCACATGCATGCAAAGAGTATAGACCAGGAGAATAGAAGGAAAAATAATTTTTAAAAAGAACAGCAACACTGTCATCATCTGGGTCTCATCAGACAAATTTAGCTGGGTGCTCTTTTTTCTGGTATGTGTTTTAAGTATGAGAGAAATTCCCAGACATGTTCTCCTATACATCATCATGGTGTCTGACCTCCATCTGACCCTGGCAACAGTTTGAGAAATCTAAATGTGAACAAAGACTCTGTGTCAGCAGCTGGGAGAAATTGTTAGGTAGACTTTTGCCCATCAACTTAATCGCAAACAGCAGTTTTTAGGCCATAACTTTACAGGGCTCCACCAAGCCACAAGCACATAACCTTTGGAGGTAGAACTGCCCTTTCCCCCCTCCTCCCTTCTGTGATTTTTCTCAGTCCTCGGATACTTCCTTTGATGTAGCAAGGCAATTAGATCGAATGCTCAAGTACCGAAAGCCTGTTTTATGATTTTGAAGGTGAGAGCTGTTTATTACAGGTTGGCTCCTGAGGGTTGTCAAGACTTTACAAAATTTAGCTCTGGAAAAAAACTAACCAAATGCAATTTATACACCCCATGACCATTAATATATCATTACTATAATTTCAGTTGGCAATCTTAATTTCTCAATGGCAGACATATTCAGAAAATTATTTGGCTTCCTTATCAAAACTATGTTTAGCTTTCCTTCTAAAAATCTATTTCAGAGGCAGAAATATATTACTGAAGCTGCTTTGATTCTGTTCAGGAAAGCGCAGAATATACTGATTTCTTTATAAAGTTACAGTGTTGCAAATGTAATTAGTAGAACACAGAAAAATGTAACTGTTATGCATACCAACATAGTTAGCTGTATGAAATGCATTTCACATATTTAAAATGCACTATGCAATTGGCATTCAATGATTTGTATTCACTGTTAAAACAGCAATGCACTTTTTTGATTTTTTTGATAATTTTATGTTTTAAATCAATGAAAATATTGGTAGAAGGTGCATTGGATTATACAGATACCTAAGATCATACTTTAGATATGAGTAAGACCTTATAGTCTGTTTTAAATATAGGAATTCTACTTTATACCCTTACAATATCACCTTTAATAATAAGAATTTGGAATTCAGATATATATTTTAATAGCTGATGTAACACTCATTGCTGCACCACAATATTTATCATTTACTTTTATCTAAATACCTCAATGTCTTTGGAGTCCAACTACTGTTAGCCTTCTCTGAATCCAGTTCTGATTTATATACAATATAAAAATATGCATATATGAATACTTCCCTGTTAAATCTGGACAAACCAAAACTTTCTATCCAAAATATGTTTAATTGATCTTTATATTTTTGAGCTTAGTGTATGACACCATCTCTGTTTAATTCACTGCTCCCCACTATTATGGTCCCTTTGTTTAATATAGCTGTTACTTTTTCCCAGCTCCAAATTATGCTGAGGGATAGACGGCAAGTAACCTACAGCAGAGAACAATACAATAGGACCCACAGCAAACCTGAGGCAGCCGGGAACATGCCCAGCAGAATCTTGATGGCAACATCTGGGTGCTTCCCAAGGTGCCATTAATGATCTTAGGTAATGATTATGGGATTTTATAATGGAACTCAGTTTGTCATCTTTTTCTGGTTCAGCAGTGCACTTGATCACAAAGCATGATCCTGTATGTACTTCCTCTTAAATAGGGCTAACAGAAGAGAAGTCTTCCACAAAGGTCTCCTTTGCATCTTGTTTTGGCTGTATGGGGGTATCCCTCTAGTTGGGAATTTTATCAGGCTCAGAATCTGACCACAACCATATCCTTACAGCAGTGACTTCCATAGGGTATAGAGAAGAAAAACCCAAAACAATGGAAATGTTTATTTATTGTGTCTTACATTTTCTTGCAGAGCTCAAGAGCAGAGTGTACAGCATTTCCTCCTTCCTTTTTTCCCCAATGGTATCAATTCTGTTGGGTAATTTGAGCTGAAAGATAGTGTCTAGGTCAAAGTCACCCGGTAAACTTCCTGAGCGGAAGATGGATTGAATCTGAGTCTCCCATGTCTGACTCCCATGTCTAACACTTCAGCCACTATACCACATTGTCATCCTTTTTATAACTGTAACTGTTCATATAATTAAACAGTTCTTTTTATATAACTGTATGTTTTTGAAGGCCTTCTCAAATTTAACTTCAATTATGGTTACAATGACTGCATAAGGTATTTGTGCATTGTAACTGTAAAGGCTGAAGATAAAAATGATTTAAAGCTAGTTAAAACACTTAAATTGAGGTCTGACACAGTGATTGTTCACTACACAATTTTTTATTCAAGAAATATTTTCTTAATAAGGCCTTTGGCAAGGACTGACACTCCTTTCTTCCCTTTTCTTGTTCTCCTTTAGATTTGTTTTCTTTGCCATCTTTGTCTTGTGCTGTTTTTGTATTGTTATTTGTTTTTAAATGTTTTTAACAACTGTAAACCACCCAGAGTCACTGGGAGTTGGGCAGCATATACATTTAATAATTTGTTTGTTTGTTTGTTTATCATATTTGTATAGCTGCCCATCTCACATAGTGACTCTGGGTGGCATACATAATAAAACAAAATACATAAAAGTAAAATACATAAAAACCAAGAAAACCAAAATCTAAACTAAAAATAAAAACAAAAACAAAGTAAAAAGCAAAATGGCCAGCATATAAGAGTGCATTAGTTATCAATCACATTTATTGCACTGTACAGTCATATCAACATCTTGAGAGAGCCACCCCCGTGTAGTGGTATGCATTGATAGCTTTGGGTGTGCAGTGCAATACACAAGTTGAACCTGCAACTATGTGAGGCAAATGCTAAGAAAAACAACAATAGTCATAGTCATAGTAATATCTAATTATTAAATCCCAGCAAGATGGAGTGACTGTTTATCCAGAAATCATATAGATCCAGGTTAGTTCCAGTGTTGATTCTTAATGGGGCTGCATTTCCCCAGAAGAAGCAGGTGCACAATCTGGTGGTTCTCCTGGACCCACAGCTTCTGCTAGGCAGCAGGTGGAGACTGTGGCCAGGAGAAACTTTGTTGTTCAGCTAACCCTTAAATAATATTCAAGGTATCTTCCCTTCCCCACTAAAAATTAAGTATCTAAAAGCTAGCAGTCCAAATACTATCATATTGACTGAATATTCTGACTTTCAGAGTCACTTTTGAGATATGGCATAATAATGGTAGTAGAGATACAGTAATTATAGGAAAGCCACCAACTGTCTCTGAATTGCAGCTGGGTAAAAATATGGTGAATGAATGAATGAATGAATGTTTGGAAAAGACATCTAATGCCTAGATACCATAGATTAGATACCTCATGGCTGACTTCTGATCACTTCTTTCTGGTAATATTGCTGATAATGACCTGTCAGCTTAATAACACCTCATTCATCTGTCTGTAGGTGAGGAATTGATCTGAGTTGTATTACTGAAACCTGGGTATGTGAGTGTGTGATTTAGATCTTTCCATCAATTCAGACAGGGAAAAAGTCATTGAGAGGTCCGTAGGTACACCATCATGCTGATCTACCTTAGGCAGGCTATGGGGTCCTTTACCTAATATTGTGTAAATAACACATACTGAGGATACTGTTGATGTTCCACACTTACTGTGCTACCCAACAATGTCCATGCACAAGGTGGCAAAGATGGTCTTTACTATGGTGTGAGAGAACTCTGGGTTGATCCTAGGAGTCTTCAACAATCATAATGAGGCTTCCCTAGTATGATTAGCCCAGAAACCCATGGCCTCCATGACAACAAGTCTGACTAAAATTGAAATTGGACCAATGCTTAGCAAAGGGCATATCATTCTTTAGTTTGTGCTTCAAGATATAAAGAAGGTGGCTTGAATACTGGAAGATTAGAGTTATTCCACTATCAGATTAGGCTACTATCTGATAAGTTTAGTCTCAAGGCATCATTTTTCTTCTTCAGGTTTAATATAAGGATTTTTTGACTTTGGTTGATAATTCTGAATTATCTTTGAGAATATCACTCCAGCAGAGCTGTACTGTTATGAGATTTCAAAGATGTACTTCTGATTACGGCTTATGAATGAATGATGTCAGTGCTTAAGTAACAGTGTTGTGGATTTGGAACTTCAGTCTGCCATTACCAAAGACTATTTGAGAAGTCAATCTTCCTTTTTTTAGGCTGGCAAGTCATCTAAATCAAATAAATATATTCACCTTTAGAAGACTTCTAACTTTACCATGTTTTACTTTATTTCCCTCAAGTAAAAATTCCCTCAAGCTGTTCTTAAGGGAATTTTTTCTTAAATCCCATATCTACTAAGACTTTTCCCTTGCAGCAAAGGGGCCGCTGAATCTATAGTCCATGCTCTGCTGTACTGATACTTTTATTAAGTCACTTGATTATGTTTTATAACCCCCTTTTTAGTGCATCTTCCAAGCCATTTAGATATGTTTAATGTACAGCTGTTACTGTATGACCAATATGATTCTGTTTTTTTGAAAGTGGAAATCTAATCGTTGACTGCTATAAGTATGTATTTCTTTACATGATGTGGGAACCAGGACTAATTATTATACAATAAATTCTAGACTGAATCTATTATATTTAAAAAATGAAAAAAGCTATACAGTTTACATGCTTAAACCAATAACTTAAATTGAAATGGATATTAGAAAATGAGTAAGTTTTTTAGTCTTTAACACATAACTTTTACATAGAAAAGTGAATATTATTGATACACAATTATCCCTATTTATTAAATTATTTTTTAAAAACAGAAGATTTCCTAAAGGTGTTGATTTTAATAAAGTAAAAATTAATACATGATCCTTAAGAGTCACAATGTGTTAAAAAACATCAAGGGCAATCAGTAATAAAAAGCTATCATCAATTAATATTTTGACAGTATTCTTATGACATGCAAATTGTAAAACAGCAAATATACACTCACATTTTTCTTCTTTTTTTAAGAAACATTGCTTTGTCAGTAATAGTATTTTTGTGACATGTAAATTGTAAAACAGCAAAAAAAAGTATCAAAATATTAATTGATGATAGCTATTTATTATTGATATTATTTTTATTAATTGATATGGATAAATAGTAATGCAATATATCCAATGATAGTGTTTCTCAACTCTGGCAACCTTAAGGTGTGTGGACCATGCTGGCTGGGGAATTATGGGAGTTGAGGTCCACACATCTTAAAGTTGTCAAGGCTAAGAAACACTGGTATAAACTATGGACCACTTCTATATGTGGCTTACATTGTTGCCCTTTCTGTCTGCACAATTATTATGCACATAATTTTATAGCAGTCTAGTCATCTTTGTGTTCTATTGGTAACGCTCACTGTTTGCCTACCCTTTATTACATCTTTGCAAAAGAAAACCAAACAAGGCATTTGCTATGGACCAAAAGAGAACATTACCTTAGTTTTTTTTTTAATTGTTACCATTTGAAACTATACAGTATATCGAAAGAAAACAACAAAAATCAAAGAACAAACACGAGTCACCCATTCAAATGTTTAGTCCACTATCCAGATAGTACTACTATGAAACTGTGAGACCTTCTTATTTTTTTTTAAATCTTAAAACTAGATTGGAATTGGATACCTCTTCAAACAGAGGATGCCACCAAAACAGAGGACTAATACCCTTTCAAATACAAGCCTTAGAGTGCAAGTCTTAAACAAAAATAACATTGCTAAGTGTAATTAAGCATCTAAATGGCGCCATCTCAAAAATTATTTTATGGGAATCTAGAAGGAATAGGAAATTTGCATTATCTTCTCTTCTATAGGTCCAGAGGAAAGATGGGCAACCACAATATCTTTTTGTGACTTTAGATTGCCCCAAATTGGACCACTGATATTAGAGACACACTGTCAATAACCACTGCACAATTTTCTACTTTTTAAAAGAAAAGAAGTAAAATAAGTGAAGTATGCTTAAAGTACCTATTTTACTTAAAACACACACACAAGCCTCAAACAAAACAAGCTTAATTTCACTGCAGTGTCCTTTACATTTCAGAAGTGTTTTCAGCTATCAGAAGAGAATAGTGTAGAATAGTCCTGGCATCCAAAATGTAGATCTTATCCAAATTAAATACAACTTCTGGCAAACAAAATGTACATTTCCCAGTAAGGCAAAAACAGTTGGTTGGAGAATAAATAACTAAACAGAAAGATATAAACACATACATACACTCTTTAATATAAGGAAATTCCTCAGGAAAGTTGTGAGCCAATTCAGTCTCAAAGGAAGAAAAGAAATGGCTAAAGGAAATCTAGGAAATTTTGGAGAATTGAAATAAACTTGGTATTAATCATCACTGGCAATATAGCAGAAGAATCAGAGTGAGAAAAATGATCAAAATTTTGAATTAAGAATGGTCAAGACAAATTATTTTCTTATCCTACAAGTTAGAAATGTGAACATGAAACTTAAAATGGTAAACATTTTCTCATATTAAGATTAGGTCCTGGTGGCAACACAGATTTCTCAAAATAGTTTTCTTAGCAACGTTATGAAAGTGATTTGACTTCATAGTCTAGTCTACAATCCTGAGAATTCCTGGTGTCTCCATTTTAAGTGCTTCTTCAAGATTAGTCAAGATCAGTTAGGTGGAATTACCTGTTACAAAACTTTGAAAACTAAAATAATGTAAGCTACCATCAGAATCATTCTTTTTACCCTTATCTGAAAAATTTGAAAATGTAAAAATTGAGTACCTACAATGATAAATGATTACACACACACACACACACACACACACATGCAAAATTATGGACACTACAAAGTATGTATGGACACTAGAAAGAAATGATTAACTTCAGATCTATAATGATCATAAGGTATCAATCTTTTGCAGTGATGTTCCCCTTTGTAGGGCAGCTTTGTAGCTTCTGATTTGTCAATCTAGGATTATCAGCTTCAAGTGAAGTCACTTCAAGAGATTCCTCCCTATCCCACCATAAATATGCTCCTTTGATGTATTTTATATGTGTGTGTTTAAAAGAATGCGTAACTATGGATGCCCATCTGATACCACATATTGAAAAAAGACAGCACAACAAAATACAAAACTAGTAATTACTGATTAAAATTAATTCCCTAAAATAAGGAATTCCATCATAAAATTATAATTGCATATATCATCTAATGCAGTGCTTCAGATTCAAAGGCAAAATGTGCTCTGGACTACATAAAGGAGCTAACACTGTACCTCTCTGCAAATCCTCAAAGTAGCTGCATCCTTTTTGGCTTCCATTCATAGCTGCACATTCCAGGAAAAGGTATTTGGATATAAATCGAACAAATAAATAAATAAATAAATGTGCAGGACCACCTTCTCCCACTGTGTTTGCCTGTCTGGTAAGATCCAACATAGGGCATATTTCAGGCCCCATCTATTAAGCAGTATCATCTCATGGGACCTAGGAGGCATGCCTAGAAGGTTGGTTAGTTAGTTAGTTAGTTAGTTAGTTAGTTAGTTAGTTAGTTATTAGATTTCTCTGCCGCCCATCTTGTGAACGACTCTGAGCAGCTTACAAATAATAAAAATGGTGGCAATTCAATATAAATACATAAAATTATAAATACAAGTACAAAATATAAAATATAAAATTCAAGATGGGAAGTTCTTAACCTTGGCGCCCTCACAGGGCCAACCATCCCCATGAATAGCTGTCCCCTCTCTCATTCCAGGCCAGATGGCATAGCCATGTTTTTACTTCCTTCCGAAAGGCCGGGAGAGTGGGAACCTGTCTTACCCATGGGGGTAGCTTGTTGCTCTGGAACAACATTCCCTTTAAGATCCACATAGCCCTGACCTTTCCTGCCTGCCTTGAAGAAAGGGCTGAAGATCTGGCTCTTTCCAAAGACACCAGGCTTGGGCCTTTGGGGAATCTACCATTAGAATGAATGTTACGGAACTGTTTGGTTTTATCTCCCCCAGTTTGGCTATTGTAACTCTGTTTTAACTATTCCATTGTTTTAATCTTTGTTAGTCACCCAGAATCTTGTATTAGTGAGTATCTGTAAAAGTTGAAATTATAAACAAACACTCCTTATAAAGTTCTATGCTATGTCAATATTTATTACTGCATTAGCTAAGCAGTATATTTTAGGAACAGGGCTTTCATAAGTTTTTAGGTTAAGGGAAAAAGGTGATTAAGAAAATGTGACATGTGATTTCACAATTAAAACTATTACTGTGAGAACAGAAATAAAAGAGTCTTGCACCAAAATGCTTCCTCAAGGTCTAATGAAATTGAGTACATGAGACAGAATATTATTTCTTTCCAAATATATTACTAAGCAATAAATTTATGTTTGAATATGAACACAAATTAATTTAACCCACAACTATATTACTATGGTGTTCTGATAATTAAAACATAATTAAATTAAAATAATATAATAATAACAGCACAATTCTAATAACTGTGGTACTGAACTGTAATGCAACTTCTTGTTAAGCTAACAAGAGTTGGCAAGTTCTCTTTAATCTTTCTGGGAAATTATAAATGATTTGCATTTCCTGTGATCAGATAACCCTCAGAACGGGTTTCCCTCCATGTGCAGAGAGGTTAGAGATGCTGCTTTTTTGAAATATGCAATCCATGGAAGCTATTAAAGAAATAGGCAAGAGTCAGCGGTTAATTAAAATCTGACAGGTGCCAGTTCAGTTGAAAATCCCATGTTCCTTGCTTGTATTTTTACTCTTCACACAAAATCCTCAGCCATGCAGGATCATATCATTCCTATGCAACTGCCTATTTCTAATTCATAGCTGCTTCTGGATTTTACAACCTTCTGGTCCTGATATGGACTTGACGGTATTCCTGTTTTGGATTGAACTAGTTGCATCCTGCCTTCAACCTAGAGATTTGATAATACTGTATTTCATTAAACACTTTACATACTCCAAATACATTCACACCATATGATACCTCAGGACAGTACCTAATTCCATCTCCCCTTTCCCTCATTCAGAGGCCTATTGTTATTGCAGACAGCAAAACTAAGCCTGTTTAGAGAACTATTTTGTGACCTTTTCCCTTCACCCATTCTCTGAGTTATTTACAAACAGATTTTCTGCACCATGATCCATTCAAATCCTGTCCCATATAATACTTTTCTCTTAGCTGGTTACAGAAAACTCAATTTTTTCTTCTTGATAACTCACTTAGAAAATGGTTTTCTGATTTTAGGTCTGCATTTACCAGGCAACTTTTCTTAACTGCTCTTTGAAAAGTGTGTTTTGATCAAATTATAAAGCAAAAACCTATCTTCAACATAACTTAATGGGGAATATCATGAACCTGATTGTATGGAGAGAAGCAACTCCATTTTCTGTCACATCCTTTGGGAAATGCATACTAGATGAAATATAATAAAATTGGTTTACATTGGTATTTTGTTAGGGAATAAATGTCTGTTAAATGCAAGCTCACAAATAAGTCCAATTTTTCTGTTATGGTGGAATATTTTATCTATAATCAAATATTCAATTTGATATTTCTTTAAATGGCTACAGGAGAAAAATCTTGTTTCTTTAAATAGATGTGAAAAGAAAGACAGATACTTTTTTCCAGATCATGTGTGATACAGAGGCATCCATGAGACTTGATGCATGCGTCAAAAGCTCTGCCACTTTGTACATACATGCAGTGTGACAACACATGTGCAAAAGAGGTGGAGCTTGTGTCCCAACAGTGAGATGCTGCTTTTGTCATTTGCCCACTTGACCCCTTTTGCAGAAGCCTCTGATGTGATAGTAACAGATTATAACTGCTTCAAGATTTTTGACTTTCACTGTACATCATTTACCAAAGAATTTTGAATACTAATTAATTCAAAATTATTTCTATTTTTACATACACACAAATACAAAGAAATGTACAAATATATACATACACTTGAAGCTATTCCTTTTTGAATAAGCAATGATATACAAAACACAAAAAAAGAATTAAAAAAACACGCTGAAGAACTAAAGGCATGAAATGAGGAAAAGAAAAGGATTCTTAGGTAGATCTAGTTTGTACAAACACCATTTACTATATCTCTCAAATTATTCCTTGCAAATCCACCACACTGTCTTTTGCTTTTATCTTATTTTAACGACCAAAAAACAAGCAAGTGGGCAGTATGAACCAAGAGAACAAGATGAGGAATTAGCATATTAGTGAGACAGAAATCAGTGGAAAACATTAAATATTGCCAACCTTCTATTCAAAACATAGCTAACAAGACCATCCAGACTTGAGCATAATTCAAACATAGCATCTTTGAGCAGTAATCACAAATGAGCAGAATTTAGCAGTTTTCATAAAACAAGATTGGTCCAGTAGTAAAATGCATACAGCTTTCATTTTAAGCCTATTTTAGGCTTATTTTCAAAGAATAGTGTAGATGATGATGATGGTGTTGGTGATGGTGATGATGATGATTTAGTTGCATTGAGTTTCAAGTAGTAAAGTAGCGACTGGAAATCAGATGATAATATACACCCACATCTCCACTAGGAAACCTTCAGTGTTATGGCTCTTTGATAGCTGATTATTGGTATATTGGGCATGATCCAGTGAACATTAAGTAAAAACCTAGAAATGTTATTTTTGTATATGCTTTCATTACAAGGCTTGTATTTGAAAGGTTTCAGCTTTTTCCTTAGCTAGTACCTTCTCTTGAATCATTCAATCAGCAAACTTCACATAAAGATGCCTAGCACGTAATTTACTTATAGCGGTTAATTGACTGATAGGGGATAGCGTCAGGCCCCTTGTAGCTGCTCACCACCAAGAACACTAGATTCTTAGAGTTTTATTGACCAGATTTTAAAAGGGGTTAGGTTACATAATCTTGGAAACCAGACATGTGTATTTTAGCACCCGATTTGTCAATAGCTTCATTTAGGTGGAGGTTCTGTGATCGTCTGGCTGACTGCCTCATAAAGCAGTGGAAAGGTTGCTGCTGGCTTCTTTGATATGAAAGGAATGTACAGGTGCCCTGTAATATTTTATAAACTGCCCTCCTCTGAGCGTCCATTAAAATTAGCCAGTTTGACTCATCACCTTTTTTGAAGTCTGAAATTGTAATTGACCAACCTCACACTTGAAGCATTCTTTTTTAAAAATTATGAATTTTATTAAGTTTGAAGAGAAAGATAAAAGCTACAAAAAACCCAAAAAACTACAAAAAAAAGAAGAAAAACTAAAAAGGTGTGAAAACGAAAAAAAATTTTTTTTTATAGTATTACGGAAAGATGTGACTTATGACTTTTAACAGCAAGGATATACAAATATTTTCCATAATCAATCTCTTACTCTATATTAAACCAAAATCACATTATTTCTATAAATCATCCCCTTTTAGCACATTATAAAAATCACTAAGTACATTTACTCCCTCCCTTTATATTAAAATAAAGAAAAAAATTCATATAAACCTTGTAAACAACTCCCCCCTAAATAATACTTATTTAATTATTCCCTTCCTACTACTATTCTATACTTTTCTGTCTACTATAATAAAAGTCAAACTAAAAATTGTAGTATATTGGTGCACATAAATTGTCCACCAATATACAAAATAATACAACAGTTAATAAATCCCCCCAAAAAGCAATTCTAAACAATGACCTTAAATCAAATTCTTAGAACCATCCAAGTAAACATTTTTATACCCTAATAACGTTAATCCATATCCTTAAAAACAAGTAACATCAGTCAAACACTAAAAGCGATCCAGATAAACATTTTTTATTGTATGTTTAGATTGTAATGCAGTGTCTGGAAAGGATAGCACCCCCATGCATACAACCCACAGTATGGATCCAGTACATGGATGACACTTCCATCATAATAAAAAAGGAACAACTGGGGGAAAGACATGAAACAATCAACAACATCTTCAATGGAATAAAATTCACAGGGGAAGAAGAAAATAACAACACGCTACCCTTCTTGGACATGCTCATCAGTAGAGGAAATGATGGCAAGTTAGAAACACAAGTCTACAGGAAAGCTACCCACACCAACCAAGTGCTCTGTTACCAAAGCAACAACCCAACCTCCCACAAGAGGAGCTGTGTAAGAACATTATTCAGATGGGCACTCACACACTGCAGCAACCCAGAACACCAGAAAAAGGAAACAGATCATCTATACAGCATCTTCCAGCAAAATGGATAGCCCCCCAACTTCATCAAAAAGTACCTGACCACTCAACCCACTACAACCCAACCAACAGAAGCTATGAAACGGCTAACACTGCCATACATCAGAAACATCTCAGAACTACCAACAGACTGTTACAACCGCATGGCATCACCATAGCACATAAACCAACTAAAACTCTTCAAAACATCTTAAGTAACCCAAAAGACCCAGTAGCCCAAGAAGAAAAAACAGTAGTTATTTACAACATATAGTGCAAGGACTGTAACAGCTACTATGTAGGACAAACAGGCAGAAGACTAGCAGAGCGTATCCATGAACACCAACTAGCAGTCAGAAGACACGATGAAAATTCCTTAATCTCACAACACATGGAGAGACTCAACCATACTTTCAACTGGGAATCTGTGAGCATCCTAAACCAAGCCAAATCCAAAAACACTAGAGAATTCCTGGAAGCTTGGCACTCAGACAAAGCAGCCATCAACAGACACATAGAGGTAAACAACAGTTACATATCATTCAAAAGAGACAACAGAAAAACCGAAAGACCAGAACACCACCTCCCAGCAATCAACACCCAAATATGCAAAGATTAACACTAAGATTAACACCAGATGAACAATCAAACAGCACAATACACCCTAATCAAGGAACTATTAACTCAGTCAATCAACCAAGCAGCAAACAATAGCCCAATCAAAGAACACCCAAGGAGAGAACAACACAAGTTGGACAGTATATAAACAGCGAGCAAGGCCCACTCCCTCTTCGCACTGCAGATGTTGCCTAGTCTGGCAATGAAATGTCTGCAAGAAAACAACAAGGCTCAGAGAGCACCAAGGACTCCACATTCTTTAACCTTTATCCCACTTCAAAATAAACTTTTTTCCATGTCTATTTTTTTTTACTAATATCCATTAGAATCTTATCAAAAAATGGTTTGTCTCACATTCAGAACCTCTCATCCCCTGTGTATCTGTCACTTTGAATCTTTCATCATAAACCGAACATACTTTTGAATATTTATTCATTTATATTTGTACTGATGCTGTATGTACATGAACCTTCTATTTAAAACAGGCATTTTTCTAATCTAGTCAGTCAAGTATTCTCATTTATTCTTGCATATCTGAATGGCCCAAGAACTTTTTCAGTGCTCTCTGGTCTCATTCCCACCTATCAGCTAGCAGAATATTATTTTTTCTCCTGTATCACATTCATTTGAAATGTTGCATATTTTCCCCCAAAACTCATTTCTGGCATCCTGAATATATGTCAGCACACTGCATATCCCTCCATATTGCTAATAAGATGATCTCTAACTTAGAGATCCTAGCATGCATAGAATAGCATGAGTATATTTGGAATAAAACTGAGTTTTTGTTGTGCTTTTGGCACACTAGCCAACCTATGCCAAGACTGCCTAGTACTGTCCTGATCATTAGCAGGTAATTCTGCAAATGGTATGAGTACAACTAAGCAGTATTGCCTTGCTGTTTTCGTCAAAAAATATGAAAACTGTGTTGGGGTGTCTTGCTGCAAGTTCTGCTCCTTTGGGCATGCGTGCAAGGGGCAGGCCTTGGATCATGATGCTGCAATGCTGCTTTCACCAATCTGACTATCCTTGCTACCACAGATGCTGCTGCAATTAAGGTTTGTAACATAGTCTTCATCTTCTTCTTACTGAAAATCTTTATGTGAAAGCATTAGAATAAAATCTTAATCTTCAACATTGTATTTAATAAAAACAGGAGTATCTCAATGGACAAGTATCATTTATACTTTAGGTTTCATAGTTGAGAAAAAGTAACAATAATCAAGACCACTACTGTATTTAACAGATAAGAGAGATAACAACTTTTTCTTTTTCAATACAGAAGAGATTATTATCTCTGCCATCTCTATTCTGGGCAATGTAACCATGGTTCTTAGTTTTGGCTAATCCTTCCAGACATATAGCATCAGCTAGGCAGCAATTCCTCCAGTAGAGTAATGAACTCAGTGTCTGATAAACTGGCACAGTAAAGTTCCTGAGCTATTCTTTTCAAGCCAAACAAACAAACAAACAAACAATCCTAGTTTGTAAGCTTTTGTTTCTATACTTGTCTTTATCAGTAGCCAGCTGGAATTCTCAGTGCCATTGAGAATACACAGACTGTGGTAACTTAGTTTTCTTTAGTGTTGCTGCTGCTAGTCCTGGTTTTACTATTACTGCTACTGCTACTGCTACTGCTACTGCTACTACTATTACTATTTATTTATGGACATAAAAGAAGAGATTTGACAATCACTTTTCAAAATAGCTAACCATCTACAACTAGCTGCAAAGGAAACAGCAGGTGAAAGGGCAGAAAATTTGATATTTATTATACAGTCACTATAAAATGAATTTTTTGAATACAAACTATTCATTGCTAATTTAAGGAAGAGAGATCAAAATATATCATGGTCTAGCAGCTTAGACCCAAGGCAAAAAGGAACCTGTGAACGTTTGTGGATTTCACTTACACGTTTGATGGCAAAATAACTTACCCCGAAAAGTAAAATCCAGTAATGTTAAAGGTAGCTTGATTAATTGTGAAGCTACTTTGAAGAAGGGTAAGTTAAAGCAGGGTTTCCCAAACTGTGAGGTGTACCTCCCCTGTGTTCATTTTGGTGTTTGGATTTTTAGGGGAGGTGTGTACATTTAGATTACATGAAAAGGTGTGACGGCCAGTTTAGGAACCCCTAAATTCAAGGGAGATTATCAAGCCTCTAAAGACTCCTCTTTCAGAACAACAGAAAGCAGCCACTGATTATTATAAAATTATTATTATGACACAAATAGGAAGATTTTTCTCCTGTGTTCCTAGTGCATTGCACAAACTTTATCTACCTACCTACCTACCTACCTACCTACCTACGTTGCTTGTATGCCACCCATTCCTGCAGGCTTTAGGTAGCTTAATATAAACATAAAAAGCCCAAGAAATCCCATATCTGTATAAGCATAAAAAACAAAAAAATAAGCACCAACCAGTAAAAACACCACGCAACTTCCAGTCCAAGAGCACCCTTCTCTTCTGCAAGACGCAGTCAGCTTTCCTGATTCCTAGAGAAGATGAGCCTGATCAAATTTCCACTGGGAGTTCCAGAGAGTGGGGGCAGCCACTGAGAATGTCCAGTAAAGATGCTCTCTCAGGTAACGATCATATAAAGATGGGACTTGGAGGAAACGGGCCCTATTTGATCTGGCTGAATGGGCAGATGAATATAAGAAAAGGCACCCCACCAGAAAATTGTGTCTGGAGCCTTATAGGGCTTTAAAGATTACAACCAACACCTTGAACTGCACCTGGAAGCTGCCAGATAACCAATGCAGCTCCCAAAGCAGCAGAGGCATATGAAAAAAATCAAAATATCCCCATCACTGCCTGTAGCTTCCAGATATTCTTCAAGGACAGCCCCATGTAGAGCATATTACAGTAGTTCAAATGAGAGGTGACTAGACATGAGTGCTTGTGAGCAGGTCATCCCTAACCAGGAAATGTTGCAATTGGTATGCAAGATGTAATTATGCAAAAGCCCTCCTAGCCATTCCTGCCACCTGGTCCTCAAACTGAAACATCTCTGAGGGGGGAATATAAGCTTGATCAAAGTTGAAAATGGAACTTTTATGGAATCATTTGAATCACAAACCAAAGTCAATCTGTCTAAGAGGGATTCAGTCTGTTCCTCCCCATCCAGACAATGACATATCCAGGGACTGGGGTTAGCATATCCTGTTTGGTCCAGGTCTATAATTGTCAAGACAATTGGACAGAGCAAAGGATTCTTGAGCTGAGGGGGCGCCACTACCTACTTCTGAGGAGACAGAAACATTCCCTCATTCAAAGATTCATTGATTACTGTTTGGAACCAATCTTCTATAATCTCATGGAAGGCCTTAGCCAACCATGAGGAACAGGGATAGTACTGAGAACAGCAGATGTAACACTGCAGAGGGCCCTGTCCACTTCATCAGGACTCACAGATTTCAAAATGATCACAGATCACGTCAGAAGACTCCAGTCATTTCCACTGGCACTGTCCAGCTGGAGTCTAGCTCATCTTGGATCTGACCAGTTTTATCTGCCTAATGCTGTGAAAATTTAGTCTTTCAGATGTCTTGGTGAACACCCTTCCCTAAAAGGGAACAAATTATCTTAAAAAGACCGCTGAGTGATGCTCAGCTGACACAATAAGGGAATGAATGAAAGAATGAATGAATGAATGAATGAATGAATGAATGAATGAATGAATAAATAAATAAGCAAGCAAGCAAGCAAGCAAGCAAGCAAGCAAATAGTGAAATCACCACATCACCACTGTGTAGGATCAAGCTTGAGCTCACACCAGTGTCTGGTCAGACTTCAGATAGGTTTCCTTCCAGCAGCGTTCCAGGTGTCTAATCTCTCACATCATCTCCTGAGCTCCTCCGTAAACCAAGAGGCTGCAGTGGATCTAAAGTAGCCCAGTCCAATACCTCAGAGGCTCCTTCATTATATTGGGCAACCAAAGTCTCAGGTACTGCCCAAGAGATCCTTGTGAAATGCCCCAAGAGCCCTGTGAAGATCAGCAAGATCCATCTAACAGACCTATCTAATAGCTCCTTACCCACTGTGGACAGGGAGTGCACTATAAAGCATCAAGCAGTTAGAGAAGTTCATGACAAGGGTTGAAGTTCAATGCCTCCCATTTCAATTTACATGGTGTCTTCTCTGAGACAAAAGAGAAGAACCTGAACCATTTAATGCAGGCCTTTAGGCTTAAACAGACCCACAGATACCCTATTCAACAGATTACTACCATACAGCATATACAACCCACTTGGTCCCATCCCCCTAAGTGTCCCTCTTCTCTCTTCAGGAATTGGGACACCCTCATAAAACTGGGAGACTTGAAGCCCAGCTCTGTCTCTTACCCAGAAAAAATCCTAGACTCTACCCAAAATCCAACCCCTGGCAGGAAACAGTACCCAGGGAATCAACACTGATAAACTCCATCAACCACACTGCTCCCAGTCATGTTCTCAATTCAGGTGATGGTAAGGGCACTGGAGAACACACTTCTCCAAATTGACCTGTGGAGCATTTCTGATGACACAAAGGTCCAGCCAGCAAAGTCTATCTGGAGAGATCACAAATAGGAGCAAGCTCTAAATTCACAGCTACAGATCCCCTACAACATGCACAATACCTTCCTTGGAGGTCCTGTTTGCTTCTACTGATGCTGAGCTCAGGCTTCCACAAAATAAACAAAGGCTGCAAAAATATGACTGCTAGCCTAGATCTGCCTGAAACTCTGACGATGAGGATCAACTGGTGTTCCAGAGCCCCGGACAAGATCCCCAGGTACCAGTAAGGATGCATTCTGGATGACCTTGGGCCAAGCACTCTCTCTCAGTCCAACTCACCTCACAGGGTTGTTGTTATGGGGAAAACAGGAGAAGGAAGGAGTATTTGATATGTTTGCAGCCTTGAGTTATTTATAAAAATAATAAAGGCGGGATATGAAAGGAAGGAAGGGAGGGAGGGAGTCCTTCCCCAGAGAGCAGGCTGGTAGAAGACTCTGCACTTCTACCCCAACACGCTGTACCTTGTACTCCAGCAGTGCTGCTCCTTCTCAACTTTTCATTCGTGCAAACTCTGTTTCTTTTAGGCCCTTCTATGCCTGCCTCAAATGCCATTAACCGCCATTCTTCAGAACATTGTCTGTCTTTGTTTTTTTTCCCTTCCCCATCCTTTATAAATTCTTTTTTTTTTCAATTGGTACTTCTTTTGTTGCTTCCTTCTGTTGTTGTGCACTTCATGGTTCTTTTCTTTGTATTGATTTATCTCTTTTTGATTTGAGCAACACTTAACAGCTGAGTATTTTGCCACCAGTTTTAACTCTGACCTCCAGGTTTTTTTTAAAGCAGTCTCTCAGGGCATCACCACAAGGGATTGTTTCTGCTCTTAATCTTAATATTTCGTATTGTGTGCACCTTCCCCCCTCCCCCCAAAATTAAAAAAATGTAACTAGTATGATAAAAGCATCCAGAAAGGCCAGGAGAGGTGTTAAGGTATAACTTCTTTAACATTAAACCTGCATTGTGCAGACATCTACATTATAATTTAACATTTTTCATAAGCGAGACAGGAAAAAAGTATGTTTATAATGCATTGAAAGAATCATATTTATTAATGCTTGTAATTTAAAACTTTCATATTTCTGTAAATGAAAAGGAGTTGATCTATAGTGGAATCTTCCACTAAATAAAAGCTTTGGGGTTAAAGCACAAGCATATGTATGCCTTTTAAAGAAAAAAATATAAAGTATTTTCTATTTTTTGCAAAATACAGAAAACAGGAAATGCATCTAGCAGTTTATGGAACAGGGTCACTTCTATCCAAACTAGATTGTTTCTTCCCAAACATATAATAACAAAATTTTCTTTTCTAGATGCCCTCAGTAAATTTGTCACCGGGGGTAGAGAAAGTGTCATTTGCTGTACAGGCTTTAAATGGATGATTTCTTCTAGCTTATCCCAGAATGGCATTGATTTGACAAATGTGGGAAAGTCCACCGCTGTGAGATGGGGGCTTAGGTTGTGGGCTCTTGGTCAATTGAAAGGTTGCATTAAATGTAAATTATAGGACTGTTACTTAGATATATATCCTCCTCAACCAGGTGAAAGGCAAACAGGTCTCACACTAACTCACAGATGAACTTGCTGGCAAAAGCAAGAAAGGAGCCAGGCAATTATAGCTTTCATCTAGGAAGAAAAGGTATTTCATACAAACCATGCCATTTTTTAAAATAAAAGTCAGTAATGCGTTCCCCTTTCAGCTTATATATAAGAAAAATATTAGCCAATCCTGGCAGTAAATATCCCAGTAACAATAGCCTTTTATTAAACATGTATTGAATAAATTCCCTTGTCCTTTCTACCTTTGAATGTCAAATTTACACCTTATTATTAACATCTATCGAAATCATCTGCACAGGAGATGAAAAGTGGAAAAAAAGTCACATACACCCCTCTAACATGACCTGTAGTTAGATAGAAAACAGTTTTCCCAGCCACTGCTTGGCTTCCTGTCTGTGACCTCTGAAAAGCATTGTAGGCCAGGGTTAATGGCCTTTCCAATCTCTGTGATAAGAATTCATTTTGTTCTATTACCAGCAGTTATCTCAGGAGCCTGCTGCATCACTTCAGCAGGGTTCAATCAATGAGAGGACCTAATGAAGTAACCAGCTGTAGCTCTATTTCGCCTGGTCTACTCTATCAGACAAATAAGATCTATCAGTCACACATCTTAAGACCAATCCTTGAAACAGCATCTTCAAAAGCTGAAGCTCTATGCATATGAACTATTATATCCCCATTTCTTTTTCATCATTAATTTTAATGTGAATTTTCTAATGCAGAAAATAGAAACAAGAGAGTTCAGAAAGAATGGATTAAGTAAACAATGCTACAGATTCAAAGAGCTACAAATTTACCAAACAAGAATGATTTCACATTAATAGCGAAATGTTTCAGCATCCACCTCTAATTCTTTGCAATGCTGTATTAGAAACTGAATACAGTTTTCTAAACTGGAACTCTTATAGAAACAAAGGATTTTTCACTGTGGAAATAATGCAACAGAGGGTGCACAACTGCTGCTTACTCTGTACATCACCAAAAATAGGCAATGAAAGCTACAGATGCCTTCCAGGGGTGGGGGGAAGAGACGACAGCATAAGTGTTCCTATTAGGAATAGTTACGTTGCAACTTTTAGAGGGGCAATTGCCACTTGAATATAATAGGAGTAAATAAATTCTTAAAACCTGATGTAAAACCACACCACTATATACACAAGGGTGGGATAAAACAGATTTTGAGGGGTGGACAATTGTAGGTGTTTTGGAGGAAGGGAATAGTATGGGATATTAAGATTATTGGCAGGGCTGAGCAGACAAGAACTTCACTGTAATGTTCTGGGGCAGTTCCCACTTGTTCTGTCAGTTCAAGTGGTATAGTAGAAGAAAACTGGTTATCTAAAAAATAAAAATGCTTTCTACATACTTGGGAAAATTTCTAGGTATGAAAAAGTATTTGTTTTCATACCTTTTAAAAATCAACTAGATCCATTCTTCCTTCATTATATATAAAATGTTCTTATTCTAGGCTACAACCCCCAGCACAAAAGGGTAGAAATCATCAGTACAGGTTTCACTTATAGTTGCAGCAATAGACACTGACTTTTATTAATAAGTCAATATGTATCTTTATCACATATTAAGATGCTCCCAATAAATATAAAAATATATGCTGATCCTTCAATATTATATTTTGTTAGTTTCATGCATGCAACATTATTCCATAATTCATTATTGATTTAAAATTATATTTTAAAAGGTAGAACAGTAATATTTAATTTCAATGTCCCTTTAAAGTAGTCTAAATCAAGCTGGTGTCAAGAATGAATTGTGTATCTTCAAACTTAAACACCATCAGAGAATTTGAAAGGGGGAAAATTATGCATATTTGCTGTTAAAGAAAGAACACCTGACATCCAAATAACACTGCTGACTCAAAAATAAGTATAATGACTATGGAATATAGACGTGTAACTATGCATTTTATTTATTTATTTACTTGCTTACTCAGGCTTACAGCTGCTTCAATTGTGAAACAATTCTAATCCCTTTCCATCAATTATAATACGGATTATCATTAAGACATATTAATTCAAATAAATATGTATATGCATTTCTCTATCTAAATACATATTAAGATTATTAACTGGGAAATTACAGGTTCAACTGTGTATTCCTAAATCTCTTTATGCACACTGTTAATCTTTAAGCTCAGTTTCCCTTGTGCAATATGGAGATAATGACATTAACCTATCTCACAGATCTGCTGAAAAGAACGTTGATTGAGAAGTTTGAAGATGTAACATTTATTACAACCTGCTGTTTTGATTTTGCATGCTTGGGACAACTTTAGGCATGGCTGAAACTTAGGTGTGAGATAGATGATAGATAGGTAGATAGGTAGATAGATACATAGATAGAGATAAAAAAAACTGCATACTCTTCTATCATATCTCAAGTTGCATCTGAAAATCTTTTCAGTTTTCAAAATAATTTGCCAAGTGATACAGGAACTGTTCTTTAAGAAGTACAACTTCAAAGATCTTAGCATGCACAGTTATCCAATTATCTAAATTCTACTATTATTTAACAATTTTTGTCCTCTTTGTCCTTATATAACCCTGAAAGAGGGGTGAAATATCTATATTGTATATGGAAACAGATAACTTTATGCCTTGCAGGCATTTTGGGAACATCTGTCAATTTTTTTATGGAATGCACTGATTGTGGGGTATTGATTGCATTTAAACAAAGTTGTTGCAAAAAAAATCAGCTAACAATTCGTGTAGAAAGAGTTGATCAATATTTAAATGACTCTCTTTATTGATTTAAAATTAACTTTCAATTAAGAGATCTATAGGACTTTTAACTGCGACACTTATCCATTCAAGAGAAAATAAAGGTACATTTATCGATACACTTAAACAGCAGTGGCTGGTTTTCTATTGATTCAGTCATTTGTGCTGGGATTCGTTAGCGTCATCAGGCTTTAACTCGCTTACTAGTTTTTCCCAGTGTATATGCTGCAAGATGAAGGAATGAATGGTACATGGCTAACACAGAAAACAAAGAGAATTTTAAGAAATATAGGAAGGTAATCTTTTATGATTTCTTTTTCACATCTGTTGAAATGAAAGCTGCATTAAGTCCAGAAATACACCTGACAAAACCGTATTTTTTAATAAATAGTTATTATATTATATTGTATCTCTGTTGTACAGGTAGTTATTTTTACTGTCTTTTTTTTGTTAATTAACTGTATTACGTCTTATTGTTCATTTACCATTTAACAGAATGCTGTTTCATTGTATTGCTTGTGACACTCCAATATATTGCAAATATATTTTACAATGTTTATACATGAAAAAAATGGGTGGGTGAATACATGTCACATAGGTATATTATGGTGCATTTGAAAGTTCTTAAGGATATGCTTACTTGATAGTAAATCTCAGAATGTTCAGGATTTAACTTCATGTACTGTAAGTGTTAGTTTTAGAAAACCTTAGTTTTGCATCACAAATCCTGTTACTGTTAATTTAACCCAAATGAAATTGGTATTACCTTTGAATAATGATGCAATGGAACACAATTAGTCTTCAACTTGATTGGAAAAGCAAGCATATTATTACTGTGGATTGTAAAATAAACACACTATATAGAAAAGATGTGTATTCTTCTTTGAATTCATAAAGATAAAAAACATACATAAAAATACCCACCCATACACATACACAAATGCACTCCTGGATAACATTCTTACAGGAACATATCAACAATATTTTAATATATATTTTGTGCAGCAGTTAAACTAATATACCATGTGAATAAACAACAAGTCAAATTTACATTATTTTTGGAACTCAGAATAGTGAATATGTGTTAACAGTCTGAACACATTCTGTTTTATTTTTTCCAACATTTAAATGGGATAAAGAGAACTAAACAAGAAGATCAGCAGGGGTGGTATGTGAACTGAAAGGAATCTAAACATGCTTATGTGCTATGTATAAACAGATAAATTGATTAAACTGTGCTATTTTACAATTAAAGAGAGACATCATTTTCTTAGCTTTAGGAGATTTACCTTAAACTTTTTTTCAGATGCATGGTTCTCCTACATTAGTATGCTAAAGACAATTGCTGCTTATCTCTTATTATGCACGTAAAAGAACATTAAGTACTATATATTAACACTGTCCTGAGCCATACTATAATATTTTTGAAGTGCAACAAGGTTAGCTGGAGTTAACCTTAGATGGTTTTGTGTTTTTTCATTCCAGTCTTTCTTATGCCTATTCATGGTTTCTTTCTCTTATGGCCCAGAAAGGTCTATAGAGCAAATCAACCCTACCTTATATTGACCTGTTTGTTACTTGTTCATTTTCTGTGATGCAATGTCAGGCCAGAAAATGAAAATGGTATGATTAAGTTAAAACATCAGAATATTTTCATTTCAAGTAGCACTGAACTGAATTATTGTTCAACCATATGGCTTGAAGAAAATGAGTTTAAGTTATCACTGGCCATGCAGATTTTCTGTAAACACACACACACAAAAAGATTCATTTTAATTATAGAATGCTAGCTTTGGGAGTATTCCAGAAAAAGTTAAATGCACTTTGATCCTATCATTATTAAAAGGACTTGAGCATTTTGCTCTATATTTAAATCCTATTAAATTAAAATGAGATTTAAGGGCACTTAATTTCTTAGGCTCACACTTTGTGTTCCTTTTTATGGTCATTGTCACGAATTGTGCATCTAAATCTTCAGAATTTAATGTAGATTGATATAAATATTATATATATATATATATATATATATATATATATATTAAAAACAGTCATTAAAATCAGGATTTACATTATAAAATATTTTAAATTGAATACTCCATACTCAAATAGATTCTCTAAAAAAAGTACATATTAAAAAATTGTAAAGCACTAAAACTAATGAGTGGTATATGTACTTTCTCTAAAGGAATGGATGTTATTGGTGAATAGATTTCTCCCCTCTACCACAGCTTTCTATCTTCAGCTCTGTCTGGTTGGTTAGAGCAACTATGAAGACTTGGAGCATGCCCACAGGAAAATGGGAGGAAGCCCTGTTAAAGTCCACTCAGACAACAGAAGACTTTATTTTTAACTGACAGATTGACCTGTGTATATATAAAATACTAAGCAATGATTAATGTGCTCGGGCTGTGTGTGTTTTCTTTTGTATGAAATGAAACCAAATACCTGTATAGTTTGGTAGAGTAGAACTTCAATATTTATTGTATGAAAACTGAAAAACACTAAAGGTTAGAAAAGTAACCTATAATCATATTTTTAGATATTGTGTTTTTATATATTAACTATATTGTATACCTATGATTTTATTGATTAATTTGTTGTAAACTGCCCAGAGTCCCTCTGGTGGGAGGAGATGGGCGGTGACAAATTTGATAAATAATAAATAAATAGAAGTGATATAGTACAAAAACGATATAACAGAAAAATCAGTGAGGTAAATAAGGTTTAGATTTAAAATTTCAAAACATTTATTTATTTAAAACATTCTTTAAATATCTTGAAGAAATTATAGTCTAAACAATGGTTTTAACCCATTATACTATGAATATATCACTCACATATAGCAGAACCTTGTTTCTGCTAGTATCTCCCTTAATATAGAGACTTTAGATCTCTGTGCACCAGGCTTTTATGAAGGGTACAGCATGCCTATGCACATTTTCCAAATTTCCATCTAGATACCATCTTGTGTCCCACCCCAATATTGTATGCCATGTCAGTTCTTCCATATGACATCTACATTTAGAACCCGTAAAGAGATTATTTTAGGTTTTGCAGAACCTTTAGGGATATATGATATTGGGATTTTCATTGTGTGAAGGCTATTTATTTATTTATATTTCAAATTTTGTCACCGCCCATCTTGCACGAAGTGTTCTATTTCACTTACTGCTGCATGCCCCCTATCATAACTTTTACACCATGCACAGGTATTGGGGTATTAGAATAAGCCAGATTTTATGTTAGAATCATGGCGAGTAATCAAAAGTTCTGAGGTCAAAATCATGGTCAAGAATGCACTTTGCAAAAATGGTAAATGAAAAAAATCATACTAATTGAAGTTAAATTTACATCAGCCAAAATTTCCAGCAACGTATTAAACATTCAGTATAAAAAGGTCTATAAATGAAGGCTGTTGTAAGATGTGCAGTAATATTTTAAAGATACTAAAAAGATTAATATAATGAATGAAATGTATTAACATTTTTTAAAATGATATGGATCTATGAACTTACCTTTTTTTAAGAAAAAACTCCTATCAGTTATCCTCTGTTAAGTGTTTCTTTATATCATATAGGGTTTAGCCAATCTTAGAATATGTATTTCTTTCATTACAGGCTTTAGAATCATTCTCCATGTTGATAAAAATTAAAAAATATTCTGATATATCTGAGCTCTAATCTACAGATTTTGCATTCTTTCCATACATCTATATCAAGACTGAAGAAGGAACAGGGAAAAGATACCCAACTACCTCCTTCTTCTTGGAAGACAGCCTTTATCTTTTTAATGGTATGTGCTTCGCAGTCTGATTCCCCTTTCCTCTGGATTTGCAGACATTATGGAATGGGTCCTTATAACTGGGAAAGCTGATCTGTTTTGATGGTAAACCAATTCGGAAAACAGTGGAAATGTAGCCAGCGTGTGCCTACAAGGCAAAACAACTGATTTCTTACAAATGATTGAAACATTATCTAATTCCTAAAATTAGATGACATCTATCTTATCAAGCTTGATCATTCTCCCTGCAATTTTATTTCAGCGAGTGCGCATGCACACGCACACACACACACACACACACTGTATATATCCATCAAAGTGATTGATGATAAGTGATTGATTTTAGATATGTGTGCATGGTTTAACAATTTCTTATGGTTTAGGTAGACCATTTAAACCTCTGCTGTACTCTGCCTAGGACTTCCCTCCACCAATGTTTCACATAATCATTATATTTTATTATCTAAATTGTGATGCACATATACACACAATTGCAAGAGATGTGTCACAGAATATAAAATTATTTTTTTGTATTCAGGATGCCATATGCACTTCATTCCAGTGCTCTATTAAGACATGAGATTGGCAAGTTATCCCGCTATGCTATAATGTAGTCATACCACAGTATCTAAAACGTGTGTATTGCTTCTAATGCAGTGCATTTTATTTGCAATAAACGCTTCCACCAAGAGCTAAACAAAGCATCAACAAATATCACATGTTTTCTCTTTTACCAAGGAAAATGTGTGAAAGTTTATGATAATCACCTGTTTTCATGCTGTGTTGTTTTGATACTTTAATTTAGAATTAAATGGGATGGAACTAAACTTTAAATGACTCATACCTTGAATTAGCAAATGCCAGAGCACTCAGTACTTTAAAGTACTCTGTTGTGCTTTTCTTTGCATAAAGTAATGTTTAGAAGCAATTCAAAAAATCTAAATAATAATAACAACAATACTTTGATTAGCTGTAAGACATATCAGTATTTAAAAATCTATTTATTATCTAACGATAAAGAACAATATACTTAATGACTTAAACTCGTAGTTCCAAGTTAAGCATAAAAGAGTGTTTTAGTAACCTAATTCTATGTATGTTTATTTATAATTCCCACTTTTCCTTAGAAACTGCAGTTTAACTTCTTGTTTGACAGTACCAAATGAAACGACATCCACACCAATTATAGCCTTACATACCACAGAGTACCTTGGCTTTAGCCAAACAGAAAATCTTAATCTTCTCTTCCTTCTTTAATACTGAGGAGGCAATGCCTCTCCCACCTGCATGTAGAGTTTGCTTTTTCTTCAAAGCTCAGGAGATTCCAGCAACAAAATCAATGTATGCATGTTCAGAGCATTTTTAGAGTTTTGTAAGACAGATCTTTCAAATGGGAACTAGTTTAAATGTTATTGAGCTGAATTTCGATCTGACGGACTCAGTGAACAGCACAGAAACAGTTCACTTACCACTGCTCACACTACAGGAAGCTGCAATCAGGTGTAACTCTGTGCAAAGATAGCTGTGTTATGTGATATTTCTAAGTCACCCCTTATCCTACTAAATCCAATAGTTATTTGTTTAAATAAACAAACAAATATACAGATATTATGACATGTAATTGTTTAGACTTTTTTCCCCTTTATAGTAATGAAGCTAAATTAAAGCTATCCTAGTAGCTTACACGTAATGCCATATAAGCGCCTGGAAGCTTTATAGATCTATTTTTTAATCCTAGCTAAGCCGATCTAAATCATCCATAATTAATTCATGCAAATGGAATCAAAGGAACACCATTAAATTGTTGACATTTAGATGGAGAAATCAGATATGCAGTTCGGCCTTATTTGATGTAAACATCTTTCTTCAAACACAGAATTCCTTTGGATATATGGAAATTTTAAATAGAGACATGGAGATGTTCCTGACAGTGCACTGAATGGGAAGGCCAATTTCTAAATGCCTATCAAAGATTCTCTGTAGCTTTGTGCTAATGCAAATGGCTAGAATTCTCCCCGTAATTAAAGAAAACTTATTTTCCTGGTAGGGTGACTTGTGCAGTCACACTGTGGATTCTATCAAACAGGACAAAGCTATTATCCAATGCATAATAGAATCAAATGACATCACATTTACAATAATATAGTAAAAAGAATCTTATTTTTGGATAGCACTGTAGTATTACAATCCATCACATGACAGGACGAACTTTTCCTGGCAACACAATTACAGACTGATATATCACTGCATCATCATTGCTAAAGCTAGTGACAGTTAGAAAGCAGTCACTTTTATGACTGGGCATAGGATATAGTATGTAATACAATACTATATTTGATGTCAATTATACGCATATTTGCACTGTACCTTTTTATCTACTATTCATGATTGCGAAATATAAATAATATATAAATTGTTCTTACCTCCACCCAGATAAAATTACATTTCCATTTATTTTAATAGGAACATTATTTAGGAAAAATGGTTTATATATGTATGATGTTTACACATGTATGGTCACAACTGTCGGATCCCAGATACTTATACTCTGTGTGTGTGTGTTACAGAGAGAGAGAGAGACTACAGAACAATCTTTCCATATTCTTTCCTTAAATAACAACATTCATTTAGACTTAATTAATCTCTATTCCATTTTACATCTAATAATGCATTTACATTTTTTTAATAGTTGTATCTCCTCTAAGGGTTCAATGATCGTGTACCTAGCAATTTAGAAGCAAAATGTGGCCATTTACAAATAAATGAGTGATTACTATATATTTGTGATATTTCTATTGTATACAAAAAATATTTTTGTCAATTAGAAGAAAGTAATGTTCACATGCCAAAAATATTCTGAAAAAAATATGTGGGTTTCGAAGATCGAACATGGAGAGATAAGAAAATATGGGGTAACTGTTTTCACTGTTTGGAGAAGAAAATTAGAATTCATGCAGCTGTCTTTAATGTTGTTTTCTATATGTGTGTGTTATGTATAAGACACTGAAAGAAATTGCTGTCAAATTATGCTTATCCTAAAATTCTGGAGTTCATCATTATTTTCAGTGCATATCTCTCAATTTCACTGTGGGATATAGGTGTAAGGAGAAATATTAGAAACTACAGGTTCAATAATTTAGCCTAAAGTTGATAACAACTGAGCAACATAATTGCTAAGGAATCAATTTTTTAAAAAGTATATATAGTTTGACTACAGAAGTAATTGAGTTGCTCAAGCTGGGAATAGGAGAAGGCAGAGCTTAGAAGATATATGTCATGGGGTTAAAAAAACTTCCTAAGCTATATTCAGCAGAAGGATGTTTTTAAAAGATATACTTTCTTTTATTCTCCAGAGATATCAGTTCATTGTATAACAATAACACATGTTCAGTTTTGGGGCTGTTAGACATTCCTAAAGCTGAGCCCATGATACAATAAAACACAGGATTTAATCTCCTATTTCCCCTACCCCCAACTTGATGCTACTCCAAGAGGCATTCAAAAACCTTTCTTCCAGGCTAATTAAAGCTTTGAACAAAAGCACTACTGGGACAGAAGGATACATTACAGCAATCTCTGGCAGGTCTTATTTATTTATTTATTTGCTTGCTTGCTTGCTTACTTACTGACTGAATACACTGCCAATATATCTGATGGCAGCTTACAGTCAAAATAAACAACAATAGCAGCAAGATGCACAAAACAGATCCCGTCAACAATATTAAACAGCAACCACTATGGTAATTTCAAAATTAAATATTCAAGCATCCATAGTAAAAACATCCATAACTCAAAAGAAAATAAAAACAAAACCTCCATCAAGATGACCATCAACCGCCAAAGCTTCTCAAGTACAAATTGGTCTTAAATGCTTTCTGGACAACCTGCGCTATGGAGAAGGCTATCCACAGGGGGTGGAGGGGAGGGCAAAATACCAAGATGGTACATACAATCATGCATTTGAAACCCTTCACTTGTACATGTGTGTAATATTGAAGCACATATAGACTGTCACCTTCACCTTTTGCCTCTGCCCTTTGTGGATACCTGACTACCATGGAATAGCAATCTACCATCTAGACAGCTATTCCATTCTTTCATTTATGAGATTTATTTATTTATTTATCCTATTTCTACACCGCCCATCTCAAGAAACGACTGATACTTTAAAAGGAAAAAAAAAGACCCTAAACAGTAATATTTGTCTAGTAAGTATAAATATTACCACTTTAGTTTATTGTTTAATAGTCTATCTCAACAACTCATTTCCTTTATGTAATTATAGATGGCAAACTAGAGGGACAGAGTCTGATTTCATTATTTATTGCTGATATTTCTAAGATTGTTTGGAAGATTTTTTAATTTAACAGAGGGATAAAAAGGCTTTATATAAACAAATAACATAAAGACATCTGTGTAGAATCATTGAACGATTCCAGAGAATATAACCTTTTAGAACCAGAGATATTAGTCCAAAATAACAGCAGGTAGACAAAGGTGGGTTAAACTGATTGACATAGACTATCTTAATAGTTAATTTTCTCTAACCAGGATAAGATGAATTGAATCAGCAACCATTCAGTGATAACAAACTAAATCTTCTGGGCACTTCTACATCAGAAGGTTCCACTCCCCAATCTCTCACTAATCACTTCTGTGATCAGGGGTTTCTTCAAAAGGACTCCTCTGCAGGTACTAAAATCCAGGGAAGCTTGTAATGATAACACCAGTCCTAAGCTTTTTAGATTTTTAAGTAAAAAACAATGCTTTAACTGAGTCCAGAAAACAACCAGGTGTAATGGTTGCCTATTCTAAAACACCATCAGACTCATGAGCGTGAATTCAAAGATATCTGATTTATTAAAGAATAGTATGCAGGATCACAGAGAAAGCTGAGAATGATGAAAGCACGCCAAATTCAAACTAAAAACCCTCGGTGCAAATGAAATCCCTCCCCCCATAGAATCTTCTCAAGTTCACAATCCCAGGTGCTCCTAATGGTTTCTGATGGTCTGCGGGAAAAGTCCTTGAACAGAGCACATAAACCAAACACATTCCAATGTAGTGAATACAGATTCTCCCTCCCAAACAGAAACGCACGTCAGCGCCATGGCATGTGAAACGTTACGATGTATAAACTACATTGAATCAGTGAACATGACACCGGGCAATCAAGACAAAACTTTGTGGACAAACATAATAATACATGCTAGTCAGCAGCCCAACTATTGCATTTTGCACCATATGGTTTCTGGATGTTCTTCAAGAAAAGATTCATATAGACCCCTTCACTACCACACAGACAGCCACAGATTGTACAGGATCGATGAACAGTCCCACTCTGTGTATCTGTTCTTTCAGAGACTTTAGCTTTTATTGTCTATTTATACATATCATTCTGCCTACATTATATGAGCTTCAGTGTTTCTTTAAAACAGGATGGGCAAGTCTGTGGTTGTCCAGTTGTTTCTGTTCTTCACAACCACAGCAGCCAACATGATCAATGCTGAGGAATGCTGGGAGTTGTCACTCAGCAATGTCTGCACAGCCACAATTCCTCAGTCTTGTTTTACGAATGCCCATTGCAGTTCTTAAAAACTAGGGCAAGCTTAAAATGGTGGGCTTCTTTCTCCACACATGCTAGCTAACTATCAGCATTAGGAGAAAATGTTAGAAACTTTCAGTTAAAGAAGTGACTGAATTATCTTTGGCTCTGAGTTTATCTCCATATCTGGTGGAATATACAGGCAACTACTGTATATAGTTGATAAAAGGCCACTGTGTTGTCGATAAAAGGCCAGTGTGAACACCAAGATGGTCTGAATATTAGATCTAATAAATCAGTATTCATAAGGAACCCTAAACATTTATGATTAATACTACCTCATTTCAGCAATGGGATAAACTGAATGTTGTCATGAGGATACTGCATCCTGGGATTTTAGGGAGCAGAGCAATCTTGCAATAGCAGGCATGCTATGTCTCCTGCTGATTGCTAGTTTTACCAGCAAAAGCAATATTTGGGGCAAGAGGTATGAAAGCAATAGAGGAAAAAAATATTTTACCACTCCCACCCTTTACTTGCCCTCAAAATGGCCATAGTGCTTTTATGTAATTTTTCATGAAAAAGATTACATAACCAGGAAAATATAAATGCATTCATCAAATGAATGACCCTATCATGTAGTCAACCATTTAGTTTTATTTGTGAGGAGATTAAAAATTTTCACAATGACAATGGATACTGAAGGAACATCATATTTGATCTTCTGCTCTCCACCTATGGCTAAGATATCTCAGATATTTGCATCTAATGTACAGCACTTCCTGTTAGAATCTATCCCTGACATTTCATTTTCTATGTAGAGACACTTATTTCATGTTTTAAGGAGCAGTACTTTGTCACTGAATACTGTACCATGAAGGCTCACCAAAAATATTAAGCATTCTGTGAGACACAGAATCACCATCTCAGTGAGAAATAGGTCTACATGTAAAGAAATGCTCCTGTAATCTTAGCTTTCTATATTTCCCAAGATAAAACAAGCAATACATTCACTCTAGTTTAACATTCTCAAAATTTACAGTGTGTGGATATTTTCATAGCTCTTTACATGTTAGCAGATACTGATATTCCTATAAACTCATTTCTATTACTAGAATTCCAAAATGTCATCTTGCATTTTATAACAACCTTGTAGTAATTATGTATGACATAGTTTGTACAGCAATTAAAAAGCACTCACATGCAGACACTTGTAAGCATTATATATTTTCTGTTTCTTTATTGAAAGTACATATGTGTATTTTTGCCTCTAGCTTAAATACAGAGAATGTTGTAGTTGCACAGGAATCGTCTCAAAAACATTAAAGCAAGCCAAACATGATTGCATTCCAACTAAAATTGCTCTCTTTATACTGTGTATTGAAACTTGATAACTGTTGGTTATAAAATTCCTTTGATTTTCTGTAGGTAATAAAATACTTTGGCAATTACTATTGACAGTTCTGGATAATCTTGAAGGCTGCCTTGCCTGAAGAAGATGAGTGTTACAAATCACTCCACTGAAAGAGGGAAGAACAGCAGCAGGCAGCAGACAGGTTTCAATTTCACAATGCTGATTATCTCATTCCTGATTCTATGCATGCCTAAATCTGAGGATCCCTCAAGCAGCTATATGGACTTCTACTTTTAAAATGCCTATTACGCTTTCATACTTTTTGCTGCTTCCTGAAGAGTGCCATTTCGCCAAGCTTAAATAGCAGAAAATTGCACTGCTTTTCCTCTGCCCATCTCCTCAATCTCTATTAACCCGCACAAGAACAAAGGAATATGATGGCCCAGGTATAGGTTTGAAAATAGGTTTGAAGTTGTTTTTCATTTACTGGTAGCCATCTTTCTGATTCATAAATGTAGTTTAACAATATCGTTTTAAAGCATTAGGAAATGATTGACAATGCTGAATTTTTAACCTTAATGCATGCATATACACAAGAAGTGCATAGATCTGTGCACATTTTCAAATTTATAGGCTATTTACGTAAGCTTTAGATGATAATGAATTATTGATAGTCTTACACCTTAACTAATAGTATGCCAAGATACTGAAATTCTTTCTTTTAGGCAGCGTGAGAAAGAAGGTATGGAAGAGGGAAGAAAAAGAAAACTGTGAAGCACTGGTTTTTAAGCATGCAGGAGGCTTTTATTAGATGTCATAAACTGAATGATGCATTATTCTATGAGCTAGTTAGAGATTACAAATGTAAAGGTAAAATAGAGGACAAAGACTTCATTTGAAACAATAAGGTTAAGTGTTCTTTTAAATCAAATCATATTTTAATTCAATATCAAAAAACAAGTCAGATAAAACAGAGTTTGCTTCACTTTAGTATTTAAATGCATTCATGTATTAATTCTAAAAATGCAGAGTATGTTATTTTATATCTATCTATCTATCTATCTATCTATCTATCTATCTATCTATCTATCTATCTATCTGCCAGCTTACATTCCAACTGTATTATTAAACAAAGAGGATATCATTTTAAAATTCCTGTGACTGATCAAAATTTGACAGTTCAATGTCCCTTCTAAGCAATTACATTAAAATTCATATGGGCTGTCAGACACACATGTGCACAAAAGAAAGAACTGCTCTGCATTAAGAAGGTTAACATTTTTTTTGTTTTTTTGCTTAAATGACAATTGTTGGCTAGCTATCAACTCTTAGCTTTAATCTCATTGCAGGCTCATATTTCTGATTACGTCCTTCTGAGGCTTATATGGACAGAAAAACCAAACTATGGCCTTCAACTAAAAATGGAGGAGGGGGGAGTATAGGGGTGTGATATAGCATTAAGACCCACAGCTGTTGCTTACAAGCTGCAAACACAGGACTAATTTGCTGCATGTTTTGCCTACTTTGCTGCTAATAAAGTGTTTTGCATGCTTTCTATAAACACTCCTCTTAAGTTTTATAATCTAGTACATCTTAGTAAGCATGAAGTCTGCTGATCCCTAAATTATTCATAACATGGTCCAGACTGATTAAGATTGGCTTGTTAAGGACCACAAGAAGCAATTAAACTGACAAGGCAGTGCAGCCTTGATGTATACATTTATTATCACAAGAATACCCAAAGTGAATGCCCTTATTAAGCAATGAATTTCACCTCACTGGCCTTCTACCACTGCTGCCACAAGCAGAGGGAGCTAGGAACAACATGTCAAAAGCTAACTCTGAGGAAATGCCTATCTTCAAGTGAAACCGATTTTGTAATGAACCTTTCAGTTCACTCCTGAGGTAATAAATCCTGACTGGTGCATTAATTACTTGATAACATCCCATCAAAATGCAAATGCAGCACTTGACCCACAGGAATGGCACACTAGCTGTTAACTCTTCAGGGTATACATAAATTGTCTGTTTTCTTTTATCAAACTGGGCATTTATTTCCATCTTGCTGGGGTGAATGTCATTCTTGCCACCCTCAGTCCCTTGGTGGCCTGACACCATTGTTTGCTGAGAATTGTCACTAGGTGATGACTTTCTAATTGTGCTACTACTTTGAAGCAGAAATTCCTACTGAATGTTTTCTCCTCCCCCTTTTCAACCCCCACCCACCAGGAATTTCATAAGTCAAGGACAAAGCAGATAGAAAGTATGATCTCCCCACCTCTGAAGTGCACTAGTTTTCACCATCAAAGGCAGCACATTAAACAATGAACTTCATCCTTTGAAACAATTAAATAAAAGCTGAACAAATGCAAACTACTAACATGTGCAGCAGCAATGTTTCTCTACAGTACTGTTTCCAAGGTATAGTAACTTATTGCCTTGTAAATATGCTGTATACCCACTCAGTATTTTCTATTGCTGACAATCAGAAAAAAAATCAAACAAATGCAAAAAAGAACAGCTTATAATAAAGACTTAATGTTTAAAAATGCTCTGTGGTATTGTCACTTTGTCCTATAAAATGAGCTTGTTTTACTTAGGGAATGTTTCCCCAATAAATGCTAATGAGGGCCCTGTTTCATATTTCATTATTCAACACTCAGATCAGCATCAATAGGGTTGACTCCCCCCAACGCATACACACATACACACACACCATGGGTCAACCTACATTACAGTATTTTATTTCTCTGGAAGGCTTGGTGAAAAACATTAATTCAGGTTACTAGGCAACCCTGCAGGTGAGAAAATATAATGTTTGGCCTACTCCATCTTAGGAAAAAAACATAGGGGCCTAATGCTTTCAAAATATACACTGAAAAGCATGCACTGATAATTCTTTGCTACATTTTCCAAAGTTGAGGTCAGGCGAAAATTAATTGATGTTGAAAATAATGACAGAAGGAGAAGTACCACTGAGACCTGGTGTGACTGGCATGTGATAATGTTAGCAAGAATCCCAGCATGTGACTGGACAATGTTGTGAAAAATATACTTTATGTGAACGAAAAACAAGTTACAAACGTAATTAGTTTTTGACACTTTTCATATGTTATTATCTTTTCATTTGGAACATTGCCTTGGGATATCAATACAAAAGCATAAATGAAACATTATTATTGTAGATCTAAAATAGAGAAAGAGATGGCTTTATACTGTACATCTTTTTCCATGTTCTTCTGAATAAACAAAATGCTCTCTGCAAGCTAAGGTACATAAGCCACAGAAGACATATTTGCTACAAAGAGAGCAGAGATTTCTTCAATATAATAATCCTGTTATATGTGATTATATAATTTTACTCTCAAAAGGGGCTCTGAAAAGGGGCTCTGAAAATAAGTGGTCTAAAATGCTAGAGGTTAATATGCAATTAAAGTATAGCAGCCACAGCAATACAGTTTCTCATATAGCAAATGTATTTTTAATTTTTTCCATTGACGTTTATACCTAGAAGTAATTCATGCTGATTACTAAATACCCCTTGTGAGTTCCTTTGTCTTCTCAATTAAAAAGAACAAAAAAAAAACACTTGCCGTTAGCAATGCATTTCATAAACCACCAGCCCTCATGCTTGATGAATCATTCGTATTTTATGCAGTGCTGCGTGATAGAGAACGGAGATAAATAAAATATTCTATCCACAAGCTATTCAGTACAATTTATCTTCAGCAGTTTACTAGTTCAGTGATAATACCTGGCTTGCAGATTGTAATTATCAGATTCTGTTTTCATTTGAAACAGGAGCAATCTGAGCACTATAGTTTTTAATTTACATATATTAGTCAGGTTCAAATGTGGCAATAGCTACAAGCAAGTTCTCTTGCAGACTGAATGCTCACTTTAATGGTTTCCCTTTAGCAATTATTCACCAATGAAGTAACCAGATAAAAATGAAAACAAAGAAGGCAGAAAAGGAAAATCATGCTAAAAATGCCATAATCTAGATTAGGATAATTATTGCAACACAGAGAAGGTCATGTTTATATTAGTAATTTCTTGTAAGACTTCCCTGTATTGAATTCCTAATGCCACCCCTGTCTCTTTGCTACTGCATTGTTTTCTTTCTTTAGCTGACTGGAGTTACGATACAGGGTACTTTAAGACATGTGAAACAGCATAGTAACACAGAGATTATGTTGACATCATTTAAAAAAAAATGAAATTTAGAAGCATCTGGTAAACACAACATCATTATCAAAATATTATTATACTACCATGAACATTTACCAAAGCCAACAGGCTTATAATAAATACCTCTTACAGTTACATCTCTTTTATACTGACCACAATATTGAGCCTGAATTCCCAGCAGCATCATTACTAGACATTTTCTGCCACCTTTCTAAATCTGAAAAGCTTCCTACATTTAGTGAAGATTAGGTAATGCTACAAGCAATCAATAATGGCTATCAATTCCATACCTTGTTCAGAAGAACAAGATGATTAAAACTAAGTTAAAAGCATAGTTGATTATAGTTTAAACCAAGATGCTTTCCCAAACTGCACCTTCATAATAAATATTTTACACATGCATGTACTGTACATGTACACACACACAGAGACACCCTAAAAATGAGAAAAATGCTTAGCTAGGAATAACATCCCTTCCTTGAATCTTACATAGATGAGAGATAGAGGAAGAAGTCTCAAATTATGAATAATGATATGCAAGTCCCAACTGTGATTCTTTTTCAGGCATGCCTTTACTTAACGGTGCCTCCTGATCACATTTTATTAGTAATCTTTGTGAATTCTCTTCTTGGTAGCTTTAAAATATATATTTAAAATGCTTTTAAGGAATATAGGAAAAGAGCTATTAACTAGAATAGGCAGACTGATATTTCTACTTGCAAATATTCCAACAAGAAAGATTAAAAATGGCTTCTTCCTATGTACAATAGGCACACAACAATCTAATCACTTTGAACAAGTATAATATAACAATAAAGGATATTTAACAATAATGGATTGTTGAATACTAACTTAGAGGATCTGAAAACGGTGTCTCCTTTGTGAAGAAGTGTGTCCAGGAAAAAGATGTGTCAGTCCATTCATCTTGCTGAGATGTAAAGTTAAGCTATGATTTACCCATACTAATATTATATGAATTAATCTTTGCTCTTATATGCCTCCCTTCACTTTTTTTCCATACAGCTTACAAGGGGCTGATTAAAAACTTTTGCTTTTATTTTCAATTAACCAAATTTGTTCTTGTGTAATTATGATATTAAACTGATTTATCATGTACTATTATTAACCAAAACTATAGTTCAGACCAAAAAAAGTAAGTTTGAAATGTTCTTGTTCTCTTATATGAAGTTTAAGAGTAAACATAACTGACCTAAGTTTCAAGAAATTATCACTGCTACTAATTTACAATAGAATCAACAATTTCCAGTCATGCCTAGAAGAGTAGCTAATAAGTCCAAGGGCTGTAATGCTAGTTACAGTTTACCATTACAATGAACATTCTTCCTTATTTTCTACTATCATATTTCACAGATGAAATCTTAGGATGTTTCTTAAGAACATCTGAACGTAAGCAGTGCCCTGCTGCATCAGACCCCTGGCCCATCTAGTCCAGCAATTTGTTCTCACAGTGGCCAACCAACTGCGCAAGAAAGCCTACTAGTCTCCTAGCAGATGGCCTTAAGAGGCAGTCACACTGCCTTCAGGGCTAATAGTTGCTGATCCCCATGACTTTCATGAATTGATGTAACCCAGTTCTGAAGCTGGTTCAATCCTTTTCTGAAGCCCTGATGGTTTTTGGAAGCCAAAAATAGGCTTAACAGGCTTATAAGTAATATAATCCATTGAAATAACATTCCCAGACTATGTAACAAGGAATTGTACAACTATAGTAATGTCAGAGGCAATTATAGGTTAAGAAATAATATAGGATAGTCATATTTTAAGGAACTCAAATGGGTACAACTGAGTCTGTCCTACTGGACACTTTTTTTGAGTCTGGTGGAGGGGTTAAGGCATCAGGCTAGAAACCAGGAGACTGTGAGTTCTAGCCCCACCTTTGGCATGAAACCAGCTGAGTGACCTTGGGCCAGTCACTCTCTCTCAGCACTAGGAAGGAGGCAATGGCAAACCACTTCTGAAAAACCTTGCCAAGAAAACTGCAGGGACTTGTCCCATCTCCATGAGTCAAAAACTGATTTGAAGGCACGCGCGCGCACACACACACACACAGACACTGGTAACTGTCTGTCTGTCTGTCTGTCCATCTGGTATGCATTGAGAAATTTTGATGTCACACAATCAAAATTAATTTATTATTAATTTCTGTTAATCTCTTTAAAAAGTAAATAGAATATGCATATGCAATTAACACTTCATTCCAAAACATAAATTTAATACCCAATAGTTATTTTGTACAAAAATGAATTGGTTTATCAAAGGCAATGCTAATTGTTCTTTCTTTTGACATTTCTTTGACAGTAACACAGAGATGTCATATAGAATTACTTTATTTTAATACTGCTACCTATATCACAAAATGCAGCACATTTTAGAAATGCCTCCAGCTAGGCACACATGAAAATATAGTAACTTGTGTTCCTACTTCTTATGGTACAACACTATCACAGAAATGTTACCTCTAAAATAAGATACATGAAATGTATTTTAGAACATAAATTTTGTCTTTGGTTTTGACTCAACCTCAAAATTACTAACGGGAAGGTATATTTTGGCCAAGTTTCTTTTTCCTTCAGCCTTTGTAGCACCACTGCCTTTTCTTCACACCCGTATAGATGGCTACAATTCCACAGCTATATTTTCAATTATACTAGCTTCATGAGTAACTCTGGCATATGATACCTGTAATTTCCCATTGGTGGTTATGCAAATTTGTAGTATAAGGAGGTAAAAGAAAACAGGTCAGAATACCACTTTTTCCTCTAGAAATACACAAGAATTGTATTCAGTTCTGTACTCAAAGAATATGGCTGCTATTACATTTTGCAAAGCCAAGGCAATGATTGTAAATGCTCAAGGTCATCCAAGTTTTTTTTTTTTCATCTCAGCAGATTCATTCTTTGACAAGCATTTTCCAATCAAAATACTAGGCAAAGAGCATATTTATAACTATATAAAATTATGTTAAAATACAGCTTATTTCTATTACATCTCCTTCTCTTACATGGGTATAGTATTACAGAAATAAAAGTAGTAGTATCACTTGAAAGTGAATCACTGCACAGTTTACACTGTACAATTCTGACAGTAATCAAACCATTAAAGAGAGCATGAAGTGTTGATGAATTAGACAAATTATTCACAACAGTGTCTACCAAAGGTCTTAGGCAAATTTCCATTTAATTAAATTGTGAGAGATCAAATGGGATGAAGGGAGTATTTCCTTGTTTCTACATTTTTTTCTATGTCTATACCAAAGACTGTATATTGCTGCCTTGTCTTGTGTTCTATCTCAGTCCATTGTTCATTACTGTACGATCAGCTGACTTTAGATTCTAAAATAACCCTTGAATGTATGAGAGATGCAACCCTTAACTTTCCTGATTATCCTAGGTTTAGGGGAGGGAAGAATTTGACAAATAATCCCACTGCCATTGTGTGGTCATTACAGTGTCGTACGAGTCTGGACAAGTTATTAGGTCAGACGCTAACTTCCTAAGTAGAAAAATGATGTGGTCGCCTTTGTCCTTTCTGCAGTAATGGCTGGAGTCAGTACTAATTAAGGGCCTGCGGCAATGTGGTGCGATAGAGGTCAGAGACTTCTTTCTGACACCTCAACAGTGCTCAGCTCAAACGAAGTGCCCCTAATCTGAAATGATGTGGTATAGAGCTGGCCTTTCAGCTCCACTGTATATTTAAAGGAAAATGACAGTTAATGACAGGGGTGTCAAAAAGAGCAGATGGAGAGGCTGGAGAAAGCATAGCCTTATGGGGGGAAAAAAATCTACCTACAATTAGTTGTTGCATTTAAATATAAACATGCACAAATAGACTTACAATTCTCTATCACTCTTGTACTTCAGGAGCAAGAAGACTGCATTATTCACACGACTGAAATAATTGCTTTGGACTAAGAAAGATTGAATATTATTTATCATGCGGTATGGGGGGAAAAAAACTGGTTTCCCTCCTCCCCACCCGCCGCACTCCACATTGCTTTCAGAGCTTGGCTGCTGAGCTAAAATGCGGAAGAAAATTAAAATATAGTCAACACTGTTTAATAGTTTAGATAATGCTGGTAATTAATTTTTTAGCCAACTCCAACTTTTTTAAAATAGAAAACTTGTAAATAAAACAATAATATTTAAAATAGAAACTACTAAGATCCATTGTCAGTTAATCACTGACAATCGAAAATGGCTGACACTGTGTTTATCTTAAATCAATGGATCATCAATGCATCTGATGAAGTGAGTTGCAGCTCACAAAAGCTTATAATAACATTTGTTAATCTGAAAAGATACTACCAGACTCTTTCTGATTTTTGGCAATCATGACTAACACAGCTCTCCTACATTGTGTTTCCCACAAGGATTATTCCAAGCATTATGATACAATGTAGATAACTACACCTCTGCCTACCCAGTTTGTATGCCAATATTAAATACATATATACTTTCTGAGACTAATTCCGAACTAAAATTTGAAATCTATGCAGTATCTTTTGATATTTATATATTTTATTTTAAAATAAACACTGATGATCTTAGTAATAGCTGTTTATACTGCATAATGGGAAAAGAAGTATCTATAAAATAAGTAAGAACATTTTCCAGGTTTGGGGCTTCATAACCCCAAGATATTGGATAAATGTATGCTGAGGCTGATTGTTATATACATAAAATTATGCTCCCTTAAATGTTTAAGTTAATAATAATCCTAAAAATGTTTGAAAAGGTATTCTGTTGACAATTTAAAGAAAAATATTAAAGTCTTCAAGTAGTTCAAGTTGTTAAAAACAGCCAAACATAGTTCTTTGCAATTTAGGAAATATGTCCTTAATATATGAAAATCTGTATCAACAGATAAAGACAAGACAATTAGCTCAGATAACTTTAAAAGTAAGAATAAAGATACCTCAAGCATTTTATCAGGCATTAGCAAAATTGACCAGTTCACATCACTAACCAGATCACATCACTCTGGCAGCTTGTACAGAGGAGGAAAATTTATTTATTTATTTAATTTTTATCCCACCTTCATTATTTTTATAAATAACTCAAGGCGGCGAACATACCTAATACTCCTTCCTCCTATTTTCCCCACAACAGCAACCCTGTGAGGTGGGTTGGGCTGAGAGAGAGCAACTGGCCCAAGGTCACCCAGCCGGCTTTCATGCCTAAGGCGGGACTAGAACTCAGAGACTCCTGCTTTCTAGCCCAGCACCTTAACCACTAGACCAAACTGGCTCCAAAATGGTGTAGGGATATAACTCCTATTGAGCAAGAAGCCTTGGAAGTCATCCCCTTGGCCAGGATAACGCTTCCAATGTTTTTGCTTCCTGGGGTGCAGGAAACAAGTTCCCATTCCAGCATTCATTAAATTCTATATAGTATGAATTTTATTTGATAAATCTGTGAAAAAAAAATCAGTTATTGTGATCTGAGCAGTTCTATTACATTCTTTGACTGCTATGAAAGTTATGGCCAACTATATATACGTCAAACCTCAGGACTACTCAGAGACTGTAGCCCCAATTCTCTAGTAACTTACAAGTGAAAAGATCTCACTGCCAGGGATCTTGTTGCAGCATAACTTCACTATTGCATCTGTATTGTTCTCCAGCTTTCAGCTCAGCAGTATGGACCAAATGAGCCTTAGGTAACTGATGAGCCTGGATGAATTATTCAGTGTGAGTAATTTATATCTTACAGCAAACTGAACTACTCACAAACAGTTTAGATACCTGCTCAGATTAGTACTATGCCTTGTCTGCCTCCAGGTCACCCAACTCGATCTATAATGCCATCCTTCTAAAAATTAGCATGCAACTTGACAATAATCACTGCCCTGTTATAGCAAGAATAGTTACCCAAATCCTATATAACACCTAGCTCTATTTGAAATTCCTTTGAATGGGTATTTAAAATTAGATAGTCTAGAAGTATGTAATGGGCAATTCTGCAATTATTCACCTTAGTTTCAGCACAGCAGTTATGGCACTCTATCATTTTATCAGGCATTATATAATCATTATATACACAAAACTCTGTGTAGGTTTTACATACCTACATTATATAATCCAACAATAAATTAACAACATCCAGGAGATACAGGTGATCTGTGACCTTCTTAAGAACATTAGAATTATATATAAAACTTTGTAAATCCTTGGTTTGCCAGTGAACGTATGGAAGTTACAGTTAAAATAATTGAAGTATCTGGAACTTTTAGAGTTAACAAATCTGGTTACCTGTGTGGATTAGTTTCTGCACTGAAAAAAATCTTATAAGGCTGTGATGAAAAACAAACAAAACAGGCCAGATTAGAGAACTGGTAGAAACCCAAATGGTCAAAGAAAAGAACTTAATAGCTATCTGATGTTGTAAAGACCCTTCCTTCCATATAATTTGGGCAAAAACTATTACAAAGAACCACCAATAAGAAAGGAGATATATATATATATATTTGAGTGTTCCTCACTATGTCAAGAGCATTCTAGTTGTACTGTCTTGTCATTAAGAAAAAATATCAACCAAAGTATGAATTTATATTGTATGCAAGAACAATGGATAATGATGATCATTTATATTCTTGTCCGTAACAGATGTCTCACATTATCAGTCACAATAATTTAATCCAATGCAGGCCCCCCACAAGCAAATCTGTGATGTGTAAAATAAAATCTGAATATGAGGAATAGAAAGGTGATGGGGTGGTAGTTATCTTAGGAACAAAGATTGCTATTCACCTTGTTATCATAAGTTCCTTGCTTTTATGCAGCCTACAGATAATTCCACAACCTACATTTGCTCGATCACAATGATTACAAACTACTTTCATCATGTATGAAAACAGTTGATTTAGAATAACAAAAGTTAATAATAATAAACCGTATTCAATAATTTACTTCTGAGTAATCAGAATACTGTTAATTATGTGGAACTAGTCTCTTACAGGAAGCATTTGAAGCTGCAGCAGTCATATTACGTTACATTCAAAAGCTTCAATTGGGTCTATAAAGAAAGGCACCTTAGTTATGCCTAACTGCTAAAACTGCAATTCAAATCACACTTGAACACAGGGATACTTGCTTCTAAGTAAAATATACACAGGATTGATGCACAGTCATATCTCCCTCCTTTTAAATTTTCTCTAGCAATTTACAGCTGTGATTACCTTGAAGTTATTATATTATAATTTCACTTGTTGTTTATTCATTTAGTCACTTCCGACTCTTCGTGACTTCATGGACCAGCCCACGCCAGAGCTTCCTGTCAGTCGTCAACACCCCCAGCTCCCCCAGGGACGAGTCCGTCACCTCTAGAATATCATCCATCCACCTTGCCCTTGGTCGGCGACTCTTCCTTTTGCCCTCCACTCTCCCCAGCATCAGCATCTTCTCCAGGGTGTCCTGTCTTCTCATTATGTGGCCAAAGTATTTCAGTTTTGCCATTAATACCATTCCCTCAAGTGAGCAGTCTGGCTTTATTTCCTGGAGGATGGACTGGTTTGATCTTCTTGCAGTCCAAGACACTCTCAGAATTTTCCTCCAACACCCCAGTTCCAAAGCATCGATCTTCCTTCTCTCAGCCTTCCTTATAGTCCAGCTCTCGCAGCCATATGTTACTACGGGGAACACCATTGCTCTAACTATGCGGACCTTTGTTGTCAGTGTGATGTCTCTGCTCTTAACTATTTTATCAAGCTTTGTCATTGCTCTTCTCCCAAGGATTAAGCGTCTTCCAATTTCCTGACTGCAGTCAGCATCTGCAGTAATCTTCGCACCTAGAAATACAAAGTCTTTCACTGCCTCTACGTTTTCTCCCTCTATTTGCCAGTTATCAATCAAGCTGGTTGCCATAATCTTGGTTTTTTTGAGGTTTAGCTGCAAGCCAACTTTTGCACTTTCTTCTTTCACCTTCATCATAAGGCTCCTCAGTTCCTCTTCGCTTTCAGCCATCAAAGTGGTATCATCTGCATATCTGAGATTGTTAATGTTTCTTCCAGCGATTTTAACTCCAGCCTTGGATTCCTCAAGCCCAGCATGTCGCATGATGTGTTCTGCGTACAAGTTGAATAGGCAGGGTGAGAGTATACAACCCTGCCGTACTCCTTTCCCAATCTTAAACCAGTCCGTTGTTCCGTGGTCTGTTCTTACTGTTGCTACTTGGTCGTTATACAGATTCTTCAGGAGGCAGACAAGATGACTTGCTATCCCCATACCACTAAGAACTTGCCACAATTTGTTCTGGTCCACACAGTCAAAGGCTTTAGAATAGTCAATAAAACAGAAATAGATATTTTTCTGAAACTCCCTGGCTTTTTCCATTATCCATCGGATATTGGCAATTTGGTCCCTAGTTCCTCTGCCTTTTCTAAACCCAGCTTGTACATCTGGCAATTCTCGCTCCATGAATTGCTGAAGTCTACCTTGCAGGGTCTCGAGCATTACCTTACTGGCATGTGAAATGAGTGCCACTGTTCGATAGTTTGAACATTCTTTCGTGTTTCCCTTTTTTGGTATGGGGATATAAGTTGATTTTTTCCAGTCTGATGGCCATTCTTGTCTTTTCCAAATTTGCTGGCATATAGCATGCATTACCTTGACAGCATCATCTTGCAAGATTTTGAACAGTTCAGCTGGGATGTCGTCGTCTCCTGCTGCCTTGTTATTAGCAATGCTTCTTAAGGCCCATTCAACCTCACTCTTCAGGATGCTTTCTGTCATGAGTAAGGATGGCGAGCAAGGGGCTCCCTGCCAGACTGTTAAGCGCATGCGTAGCACTGAGGAATTGGTGAGCCATTCCAAGAGGCACAGATTGGGACCGCCTTAACCTGCGGGGTTTATATGGCTGGGTTTTCCCACATTTGTTCAGTTTGTTAGGATTACTGTTCCCTGTCTCAGAGTGTTTCCTGGGAGTCAGGACACTTTCAGTGAAATAAGGTATCTTTGTAAAGAAATCCTTAATATGAAGACAAGAACTTATTATGTGCTCTAAACTGATACAGAAAGTTAAAGTTCTGTTTTTATTCAGGATATATGACAAAAACATAATTCTGAATTGTAAAAAACCTGCAATTACATCACAAATGTCTTCTAAGTTAAAAAGTAATATTCAAGTTCCTAGTTCTTGCCAAGACTCACAAAGATGTGACAGATCATACCTGCTCTTTTCAACAATCTAGTTACTTTAAAGCATACCAAAAGGAATCAATAGATATGTAAGGAAATATCTGGATTAGAATAAGATAAATAATCTTGATGGTAAACAATCAATATGATGTAGACAGTCTGTTTGGCAAAACCAGAAAATACTCTCAATATAAAAGAAGAGTTAAATAAACAACAATAAAATGCTATGCTTGTTTCCTTGGGAATAAGTTCCACTGTGTTCTGTACAATTAAGCTTGCTATAATCACAGAGTACATTTATCTATGTTTTTGCCAACCAAATATTATGATTTGAAAGATTCATTGTTTTGGAAATACACACATTTTCTTGCCCAAACGTTGATGTTTTTGACTTAAAATAAAGCCCTCTGAGCTTAAATCTACAGGATACATCTCTACATATCTCACTGCCCTGCAAATAATTATAGAGTGCAGATTTTATTGTCAGTCATCTGTATCTATTCCACTGTGTGAAGAGAAAACTAAAATGGTTGCCTATACATTAGCACTTCACCCATGGCTAGTGCAATGACAAGATAGATTAGGATGTATATTAAATCTCACACATGACTGCTTTTGTGTATCAAGGTAAAAAATACTTGCTCCTGTATACATTAGGGGCTATTGTTGGACTGATATCTACATTAATTTTGACAGAATGTCAACTTTTTTTACATTTTCTAAATCAATAACTAGCCTAAACTCAGTAAACTTAGCTAACAGAAATATTGGCTATGTAGTTGTATAAATGAGATGGAAGTAAACATCTACGTGCAGTAGATTTTTAATTTTTCTTATTAAAAAGCAAGGTAACAGAATTTAAATGATGTCTTGCTTTTTAAATTATCAATCATACAGCAACATTACCACATATATATTAGTAAGCATTTTTGATCCAATCTCATTTGTCAAACAATAATTCAAACAGATAACAGATAACTTACAGAGAAAGAAAAAATACATAGAAAAATACTATATATAGCTGAATAAGCATATTTTAATGCTTTGAAAAATCATATTTTAATGCTTTGACTCAAGAAATTTGCTGGGTGAGAGTGTCATTTTCAAAATCTAAAAAAAAAAGCTTGTTTTGTTGTCAACTTGAAAATGTCATTTATACTTTTAGATTAAAATGAAAGCTGTATTTTACAGTGATGCTTTTACTTGTCAAGCTACACAGAAGCTGTTGGGTTGAGTCTATAGTCCCTTCTCTTGACAAAGAGCATAGAAGAATCTGGCACACGTTTCACTTTTGAGAACCACAGCTCGCCTAGATGTCATTCCTTGGAAGTAGTCTACCAATCAACTGAATGGTAGGATGCCAGGAAAAGAAGGAAGAAAACAGTAGCTATTATAGTGGACCTCACAGGTAGCATCCAAGTATCATACCCAACTCAAGGGCTCTTCATCAGGAAGTCTCTAATATTCCAGTTTCCCAGTTTATCTGAACGGGGAACTTAAGGTTACCAGTTTGTGAGTAAATAAAACAATGTTAAACATTGTTCTTACATTGATTTAAAAGCCTCATTTGTTCTAAAACTGGTAATAATGTTTTCCTGATTCAGATTTTTTTTTCATGTCAGAAGCACCTACCAAGGCGCTTCTGTATTGAAAGGATTTACCATTGCCCAGGGGATGCCCAAGGGGGCTCCTTTCATGTCCCAGTTATTTTCCCACCGAAGTGATACCTAGGGGCTGCAGTGGCTCAATGGTTAAGACACTGAGTCAGAGGGCCATTAAGGTTGGCAGCTCAGCAGCTTGAAACCCGAGAGCACAAGCCACGTGACAGACTGAGCTCCCATCAATTTGTCCCAGCTCCTGCTAACCTAGCAGTTTGAAAGCATGCGAATACAAGTAGATAAATAGGTCCTAATTCAGATGAAACAGAATACTAGGGTTAAAGACTTCTCACATATCTGAACCTTGTGAAGAAGATCAGAGGAATTGTATGATACATGCCTGTCTTAGCTTCGTTACTTGAATTATGATTGTCTGAAGTAGGCCATAGTATCAAAAAAAATGCTGCATTAGAGAAAAAATATTTTTACTATTTTCCTTGACAATGTCATCTCTTTTAAAAAATGTAATGGATTGGTTCCATAGATCCTGCTGTGCAATCAGTAAACTTTTTTGGGGTGGGGGGGCTGGTGTGAAGGGACATGCTGCTTCACATGGGGGTGGTCTATTTTCATAATTTTAGCTCCTCAAACACTCTTAATAATACTCTGATGGATTTTTGTTAACATTCTAAACCCAGTTTCCAAAACCAGGCTGTGTTCAAAAAATTCTGCTTCAGTAAAAGCCACGGTCACTGCAGTGAAAGTTAAAGCTTTAAAACATGGTGGTAAATAGATTTCCTTACATGCTTTTTCCTGGCAACTATATTCCACCCAAACTCCCAAAACATCTCTGCTGTGGTTTGGACAACACTGATTAATAGCACAGAATCCAATTCAATTTAATAAATTTGTTATGGTCACCCAATCCATTAGACTCTGGGAAGTTATAGATATGAAAGGTAAGGAACTGGATACCTGAGCCTCAGATGGAAGCAACTAGGCAGATGGGAGCTTCACTCATTATGCAAGTTTTGAATTGCAAGACATTTCAACATTCAGAAAAAAAATATTTGGGGGCAGATTTGGAGTGTTTGGAAGAAAGTGGGAAAGGGTTTTTTTTGCCTCTCGCATATACATTTACATCAGTTTGACACACTTCATATTAACTGATTAGGCATTTTTTTGCAGAATGTACATGATATATCCTAGGCTGTCTTCAGGGTTAAAAAAAAGTGTAAGAAAAATAAATGAATATTTTTATTTTTACTCTTTCTTACTTTGATTAAGTCTTTAATTGGAACTTAAGATTCTTATGGTAGTGTAATACATGCACAAATGGGCTGGGTTCATCTCAATGAATGAACTTTCAGCATCTACACAGGAGCTCTTTCTTTGTCCCATATATCATACAGTGATGATGAGCAAAATAGGCAAGATTATTAGAGACACTGGTTATTAGCAGCTGCCTCTCTTTTCTGTACCATTAACTGACAGAGTTACCACTAATTCTACCAATAACTTTTTCTGTTACCTTTAAAGTAGAATTAGATTGTCGGAAAAAAAGAAACATTCTAATGCAACATCACCTGCAGCAAGTTTCCTCTCTCCTTAATCAACAAAATGCCTAAACTAAATTACAAAGCACATGAAAGCAAAATGCCCTATTACTATTTTACCACATTCAACAAATGCTTTGTGGCCAGTTTACAATAAAGTAAAAATGAAAATGAAGCTACGCTAATGTGATAGTAGTGAGAAATAAACCAACAATAACAGAAGCAAAAGACTGAAGTATTAGAAGCACTTCTAAATATTAAATACTCTCTGGTTTAGGAAAAGGAAAATAGTTTTTCACTGACAACAAAAAATAACAAAGTGAGCTGCTTAGAGGAGTGATTTCCAAATGCAGAGTACCACAAAAAAATTGTTTCTCTGCCTAAGCAAAGGGAAGATGAGTAGTAGCAGCTTAGCAGGATGAAGGATTCACAATATTTATTTATTTATTTATTTGTCATATCTTTATTACTGCCCATCTCCCCCACTCGGGGGACCCTGGGCGGTTCACAATAAAACATATTTTTAAATATTCCCATTTCTGGAAGGGACAAGGCATCATTGGTCCATATATATACATTTTAGAGATATGTACATATCAATTTGTAACAGGAAAACAAGAAAATTGATATTATTTTAAATTTAATTCTATGTTTATAATGTTATTTATTATTCACATTTCTATCACCGCCCATCTTCCTTATTAAAAGAGGAGAAAGGTAGACAAATCAATACTAAAACATTTTCAGTAAATATCAGCTTCTTCTATTGTTTTGAAATAAAATATGAATAGCTTAATTATCCAATCTTAATCATTATACTATTATTAAAAGGATCCCTGACCCTTATTTCTTGAGAAAAGCACAAGACAGGATGGGACAGAGAAGATGGCTTGAACCTCAAGAGTATGTTCCATACGATAGGTTAGGAAAACATTAGCTGGGGGCTGTCATTCTCCTGCTAATGCTATCCTAACCGAGTCAAGGGGAAAGAGTCACAAGTACTTGATATAGGGAAACTACTGCCCTAATGGTTGTATTTATAGCAGTTAAAAGCCCTTAAAACAGATCCTTAGACTGTTTGCACATTAGATTTTTTTTTCCCTTACAGAATTTTTAAATAACTTAAAAAAATAATTTTTAGACTTCATTATTATGAATCCTGTAGCTATGTACATGCACATACATGTACATGCACATACATGTGAAGGAAGGTTAAAGCAAATGTTGAGAGATCAGCCTCATGACTATTCTGTAAAGCGTTCTGTATAGTATATTTCATAGACTATATTCAGCATAGGATGCCAAATACCAGAAAAACCGATCTCTTATAAAATCAAAATAGTTTTATATTCTCTACTGCAAGTTAATGTCCTCTGCTCAGATAATTTCAGTGTGGGATCTGTATTACTCTATACACTAAAACTTAACTACTATAAAGATTTACCTAAGTGTGAGAGCATCATTAAAATCAGTAGGACGTATTTCAGATACATACATGTGCATACATACATACATATGTATGAATACAATGTATATATTTCTCCTGTAATTTATATAAATAATGAGAAAATTTATATAATTTTAATAAAGTACCTTCTTGTTTATGAGGAGGAGAGCTGAGTGAGCAGAAGCCATTTTCAAATGCTTTATTGCAAAATAAATCTTTTATTCTTAAATCACATTTTAAAGCATAGCTAAATAATGCCCTGGTTATATTTACAATTTGTGACATCCACATGTGGCTATGTATTCGGGTCACCAGGCACTATGTATGATTCCAAAACTAAACCTCATAAATCTCCAGAAATTCCTCACATCTATTATGTTTACCTTCTGCTGCTGATGAGCCTGTACAGAGGAAATTACAAGCGCTCCAGAGGATTTGGCAAAAAGAAGCTAGAAGAAACAATGAACAAAAAAACAAAACAAAAACCCGTAACTAAAATGATCATATCCAGCTTTGGCTACCATTTAGTTCTTTGAGACCATGACCAGTAAAATAGAAGTTCCTTAAAAATAGGAGTGTTTTCTTTCTAATTGGTGCCGATAGATACAGAGCTAAACACACTAAACTATGATTAACAGAGATGATTCAGCTTAAGTTCCACATGTAAATCAGCCACTTTACATCAATTTCCAATTTTAACTAAAAAAAAGTCACTTTTATCTTGAAAGATAAAAAAGAAATTACCATTAAATGGAAAGTGTGAAGCAAAATTTATTTTATAGACACACTACTGGACACTATCATCGAATGTAAACAGAAAAAATGGCACTTGCCAAATATTCAATGATCAAAAATAATGACATGGAACTGGTACCGTGCCCCTCCCCCCCCGCAAAAATGCTCTTTCTTTAAGCCATTAAAATAACTAAAACAAAAGAATAAATAGAAAAAAGGCCTATCTTAGACAGGTGGCTAATTTAAATGTTTTAACATTGCTAGAAATAATAATTTGCTATATTTTAGAACAAAACTCTTGACTAATAAATAATTATTGTTTGCAATGGCAGAATGGCATAATATCTATCCTGGAAATCAAGGATTCTCACTATTTCCTCAGTTCCTAAACTGTGCCTAAAACAAGGATATCTGTAATCAGCATCAAACACTAAATTGGCATGGCAGTCAGGATGGACATTCTGCTCGATACTTCTTAAAAGGGAGGCCTATTTTGAATTTTGTACACGCTCTTTTAATAATGCTCATACATCACACTGTTTCCCATATCAATTCCAGTCAATTATGTAGAGCCAATACAAAGAAAATGCATACTCTGAAGATGATCCAATATTACCGAGAAACAGAGGTCTTTATAATCGTATTGAATTAGTTCTAAACCAATTCTAGAAACTCCCTAAGACATTAAGTAAGCTCTGAAAAGGTTTTCCTACTGGAAGTCTTAGCAGTTGGATAAAGCCAATGCTTATATTAAAAGACTATTCCATTAAAGCTATTTGCTCTTTTATGTTAGAATCAGTTTCACAACATAGGACTTACTGCCTTTAAAATGTTAAAAGTTTTCCTACACACAGCTAGTTAGAAGTCCACTGAGTTCATAGAATACATGCTAGGGTAGTGTGCATATGATTTTTAACTTTAATTTTCCAATACCAATTCATATTATAGTCAGTAAAATATGCAACATTAAACAGATATAGAACAATCTAAAAAACAGATAATAAAGTTTGCAATGGCTATTCAATTGTAAGAAAA